>NC_056733.1:527051991-527165447 GCF_019279795.1 Protopterus annectens
TATTCTTCATAAAATTTCTCTAGACAGAAGTAGTTTAATAGATCTGGCTCAGGGTCTAATTCAGCTTATTTATCCTTCTTATAAGGTGGTTTCTGATAAAAGAAAGATGGATGCTACTTTTCCTAAAGAGATTCAAGATTTTGAATCTGGACAGGAAGCTGAAGGGACAGATGCAGTGTTCTCTCCCCCGATTTCTGATTTAGACCCAGGGGAGAGCACCGTTTCTGATTCTTATTGTGGAGGATTCTCTTTCTCTGAGATTGTCTCCAGAATGTGCCAGTGTTTTCAGTGAGAGAGCACTGAGGTTTCTTAGTCCCTCACAAAACATTGTGAGCTGTTACAGATGGAATTTTCAGAACCTTTACCATTCCTCCAGTGCTCTTAGTTTTGGAGGATGTGTGCCACTGCCTGTAATTTTCCTGACACAGCCTGCTTTTCCTAAAAAGGCAGATACATTGTATAAAGTGCCTCAGTCTTTTAAATTGTTATACACTCATCTCAAACCTGACTCAGTTGCATTAGATGCAGTTAATCCTACTGCTGATGAACATTTAAGTAATTCCAATCCTACATTTTCTGACAAAGATGGGAAGATGCAGGTCAAACCATGGACTCTAATCAACTTTATTATAGAACAGTTTAACAGATTAAGTGCTTTCATCCTAAGAAATAGAATATATGAACATCTTTACCATATAGGAAAAAAGAATGAAAATAATGCATAATTCAAATATTCTACAGAATGCCCTAAGTTTCAGAATTTTAGATTTGCTGTTTTGGATCACGTTAAGGTAAATCCTAGGAGAGATGAGAGTGGTGAGGTTTTAGAAGAGAGGGAAGTTAGATGGCAACTCAAGTTACAAGCGTCACACCCTCCGGGATTAATGAACATATTTCCTTGCAACCCGTATTAAACAAGAGAGCCAGTATGTATTAGTGCATTTTATTGGATGTTTTCAATTTCAAGAGTATTTTAAGTGTGCTTTAGGTTGTTTTTTATTTCCATTCACATTTACTGCTATTTTTATTTTCGCTTGATTACGTATGGAATGTCTGATGCTTGAAAGTACTTTAAATGTGGTACTGTGACTTTAAATCACCTTGGTGGTTAATTTAATTGGTTTCTTTATATTATTTAAATAGGCTTGGAATGTGGAAATGTTTGATTCTGATGAAGTCCAAGTTTTTAAAGGATGAAAGCACTTATTCTGTTAAACTCTTCTATAATAAAGTTGATTAAAGTCCACGGTTTGACCTGGAGCGTTTTTCTTTTTTCTTTTTCTTTTTTCTTTTCAAGTTTTGGATAGTAGGAACGCTTCAGTTTGTGTTTGTGATTAAAGATGGAAGATCATCAAAGAGTATTGGAAAAAGTGTATGCTTTTACAACTTTAATTTTCAGATTTTTGAATTTTCAGGTTTGTACTTTAAAGCATATTCTAATTGTGAAAGTATGAGAACTGTCGTATCTGCAGTTTCTTCTTGTGAGGAAAAAAATCTTCTTTAATGGTTTAATTTCTTCCATTGTGTATGTTATAGCTTATTGTTTAAAGTGTGTATGTGACTCTTGATACTTCTTACACAGCTATGGCTATTGGTACTGTTTTGAGGTGGTTTTGCTTGGCTGTGTTCTCAGAATCTCCCAGATGATTTGAAAATGAGATTTTAAATTCTCCTTTGGATAAAGATTTAGTTTTTGATCCCTCTGCTGCTGAGGTATCAAAAAAGTATGATGATGGGGTAAGCAGATACACAGAATCGCTAAGCTTTTTCAGCCCTCCTTTTCCAAATCTTCTATAGGATTCTGTTTTGGCGAGAAACAATAAACAGTCTCAGCAAAATGCTAGTAGACAGATGTTTAAGAAAAAATGGCAGGGGGGTTCCAAAGAGAATACAGGAACCCCACCAAAACCAAAGAGAGTCCAGCAAGTCAGAATGACTATTTAAGGGACCTTGTTCCCCTCTCACACCCTGGCAGTCCCTTTTTCCCTTCCAGAAAGTCTGAATCTCCACTTCTCTCTCTCTTTCTCTCTCTTTGGCAACAGATAGTTTCAGACAAATAGGTTCTAAAGATCATTCATCAAGATTACAGATGACAGTGGGAGAAAATTCCTACTTTCCAGGGGATAATTCCTCATCCACCAGACAAGACTCCTTTTTTCTCCTGTCCTTCTGTGCATGTTGTTTCAGGGGGTGATAGAGCCATTTTTCCTTTTCCAGTTTTGGGAAGGTTTGATGCCAAAGAAAGAATATGTTTGGAGACCACTTCTGGATCTTTCTCTTATAAACCAATTTGTGATAATGCCCATCGTGCAAAGTGCTGTCACTTCAGATAAACTCTGTCACTTCCAATATGGCTACGCACTGATCAATAGGTTAATTTCAGCTCTCCCAGTGTGGAAAAAGTAAGTGAGAGATAAGAGCCAGTAATATTGTCAGCTTAAGTAAAATTCAGTTACTGGCTAGTAAGTACTCTGCCTGTATGCCAGCAGAGAAGAAATTTAGAAAACCTGAAAAAATCAATCAGAAAAGATGAAGAGAAGACACTAGCTTGGAAGAATCCTGCATCTGTTAAGCAAAAAGCAGTTCACGCTTCAGGTTTGGTACAAGAGATGGCTTCCATTAATTTAGAAGAAAAAATAAATCAAATGTACTGAGTGGTGATTAAAATAAATGAAACATTGAAAGAATATATCAACTCAAATAAGAAAAGACTGGAAAATAGAAGAAACTTTAAGTAACTATAAAGATGAAGTGAGAAAACTGCAAATATCAGAGGGTGAAATGAAGAAAAGGCCGGTTTGACTATTAGATTCCTAAAGAACAGCTGTTTCAAAAAAAAGTAGAATTAGAAGCACAGTAGAAACCTGAGATTTTCTGTTAATTCAGAGAAACTGGAAGGAATAGACTACTCAATATTACCCAGAGTACCCTGCCTACCAGCCATTTCCAAATAACATATTGCAGGAGGGCAAGCCCCCCTGCACGCCCCACACCCCCTGATAATTATATATACAAACTCTGAGATCTGAAATCACACTACAGTGAGGAAATAGGTATATTTCCCAATCCCCACTATACTGCAATCTCCAAGCAGAACGTTGACGTCACAACAGCAGATGGACACTAGCATTCACTGTTTTGGCATCAACTATTTTCGGTTCAGATTTCCATGAACTGGAAAATAGTTTTTTGACTATCCCAGTTGGAATGAATGCCGTGAGAAATTTTGATAGTAAACAAGAGGAGCTTCAGTAGTGGTAGAAGAGGAAAAATAAAAGATAATAATTGTAGATTTGTGGTAGTAAGGGCCTATTGGCAAGGGAGGAGTATTATGCCAGTATATATTTATATTCCACCAAAAAGAGCTATTATTCAGCTTAAGAAAACATTTGAGAGACATCATCAGCTTTCAGCAGAGATATTCCACCAAAAAAGCTGTTATGTAGCTTAAGAAAAATTTGGGGTAAATAATCAGTTTTCAGTAGGGTATATTATTTATTGGTGGGGACTGGAACTTTATTTGCAAAAATGAGGGTGTATCCTGGGGAATTAGAAGGGAAAATATGACAAAAGAGGGTAGATTTTTAAAGAAAGTTCTGAAAATATTTGGTATAGAAGACATGAATTCAACAGAAGTGAATTTACATATTATTCCCCAAGGTACAATAACTGGACTAGACTATATAGAAATTATATTTCACAGGAACATGTGCATTTTAATTGAAAGCTTTCACACAGGTCCAATAACAATTTCAGATTGTACACCAATAAAAATCAAGATATAAATGCAGGGTATTGAAGTAAGAATGAGGCATTGGCACTTTCTCAGTTATTTGTTAAAAAGAGAGAAATTTAAGGAATGGATAGTGGAAATTTGAAAGTTATTAGGGAAAACAGAAAATCTGATATTCTCATTTTCATTCATTCCTCAACTGATGGTTTCAGATCTGATCCTCAGATCCAACTCATCTACTTCTTTCAGCTCTTGGAACACTGAAACTCTTGAGCTCCTGCCTGTACCCATAATGCCCTAGGCACCTAACATATCTCAGATCTCGTTTGCAGCCTTAGCGTACGGATGTAGTCACTGTATATTCTAAGTATAGTGACTTTTTTCTTGTGAGTTAAAACTTTCATTATAACTTTACAACTCTGTAACTTTATAAACTTATTTCCTTTATAATATTTATATCTTTCTTGCTAATCCTTCCTTTTACTACTTATTTATTTACTTACTTGTGTAATTCTTCATTACCATCACTAGTATTCTCTCCTTAGCATACTTTTAAGTACATCTTTAATTACCATTGTTGGCATTTTCCCCCTTTTACATTTCCTATTACTTCCCCCCAAAAAAACTTTGCTTATTTCCTTCTTTATAATATTCTTCTTGTTAAAAAAATGTCTAGGTGCCTAATTGGCTGCGGGTTCAGGCAGTTATATCAGGAGGCATGCCTGGATGCACTTGTGTGACTTTGCTGAACCCTTCAAATCTTTTGTCAGTGCTGCTTTTGACAGAAGTTTCTTATTTAACTCCAGAGTAAAATACACACTCTCTAGGTCTGAGCAGAAAGGTAAAACCCTGTTTGCTGTGGGCATATATTTTTGACTCCTCAACAGACTTTTTCTAGGAACCAGTGAGGTGGATGTAAAATGTTCAAAAAATCCCAGGGTCCCTTCCAAGATCGATGTGGAGACAGTTTCCTCCCAGGGGCAGAGGGAGAAATTCAAATGGAAGATACACTCCCCACGGCAGAGGTGCCCAGCATAATTAGGGATCTAGAGATACCTTTTCTGACAGATCTTATAAGTGCACCTGAAGGGAGGCCTGACTGTCCATCTCTGGAGGCAATCTGGGGTTGTTTCTCCCTGCTCCAGAGAGCTTGGCTAGAGATTACAAAAGGTTACTGGGTGCAATGGATTATATCCAGAGGGTTCCTGAGTGCAATGGATTATATTCAGAGGTTATATAACACCATTTTCCCTTCCACCTCCATTAGTAGTAAACAAAATCCCCAATGTTCCACCCAATCAGAGGGAAGCAGCAGCACTAGAAATAAGCAAGCTGCTAGAAAAGAGTCATCCCAGAAGTCCTCCCATACCAGAAAATGTCCAGAACTTACTCAAGATTCTTTTTAGTGCCAAAAAACAGGACTGGAGACCAATTTTGAATGTCAGCAAACTAAACCTGTTGGTTCAGTGTGCAAAGTTGCAGATGGTCATGGTTCCATCCATTCTGCTTTTTCTGCACAAGGATGACTAGATGTGCTCGACAGACCTTCAGGATGCATACTATCATATCAAGATGAGCAGATGATCCAAGAGATATCTACACTTCCTATTAGGAGTCAGTCATTACCGATTCAGAGCTCTGTCCTTTGGTCTCACCACAGCCCCCAGGGTGTTTACCAAGTGTGTGGCAGTAGTATCAGCTCACTTTAAACTGCAGGGATTACAGATGTTTCCATATTTGGATGACTGGCTCATAACTGCTGCAACCAGGCATCATCTGATTCAAGCATGAGACTACATACTCCAGTTATGCTTTCACCTGGAGATTAAAAACAATCACAACAAATTTCAACTTAAACCAACACAGATACTGAAGTTGAGCCTTGCTCAATACAGTATCTATAACAGTTTCTCTCCCTTTGTCAAGAGTCAAAACTATTCAATTCCAGGTCAGAAAGATCATTCAAAGTTTTTTTTCAGCTTGACTGATCTTTCAAGCATTGGGGTCCATATCAGTGGTAGTCATTCTGGTACTATTACCAAGGTACCCTATCAGGACCCTTCAGTGGACTCTAGTGACTCAATGGTCCATTCTCCACCAACTATTAACACTACACAGAGGAATGCATAATTTGCCACTATTACCATAGATACATTTTTATTCTACAATATAAGCACTTTCATCTTAACACAATTTAAAGACTTAATCAGAAAAAAACTTCATTTAAAACAGACATTTTTAAATACTTTTTAAAAATCACGTAATTGCCAAGCCCACATTGAAGCGTGTTCAAATTTAAAGGACCAGTAAGACAAATTTGAACCTTTCAGAAGGATGTAGCTGTACATTCCTTAAAATTGCATTCAGTATATGCATACTATAAACAACTCTTCCTTTATTACACCCAATAAATATGTAAAATATACGTGGGAAATCAAAAGATTTTTCAAACTTAAAACCTGTCCCTTTTACTCACAGTTAAAAATTATCTTGTTTGTGCTTTTAATTTTAACAATTTTCATTTAAACCTGGCCAACTACTCTTATTTAAGTGAAGTAGCCAAAATAGTTATTTTTTTCAAGATGTCATGTCCACGGACCCCGTCTTGGATTCGGTATCACTCTCTCTAATATTGTAAATTTAAAATTGTGTGCTGGATTTTCATGTATGTGTTTAAAGAGAACATTAGTAGATTTCTTCTTTCTAATTTCATAAGTTTGTTCATAAATTCTATCCTTTAACTTCTGCTGCATGTTTCCAGTGTAATATTCAGGACACTTTTGGCATAATGCTGCATACACTATACCAGAAGTATTAGAATTGTACCTCCCTTGCACTTTAAAAACTTGTTCATTAATCAAAAAAGTTTCACCAATGTTAATGTACTTACAATAATTTCAACTCCCACATTTATTCATCTTACCATTTTTTAATAGAGTTTTATCCTTCGTTATCTCATATATCTTCTTAAGATTTGTACCCTTTTTGTACACTATTATTGGTGTATCCCCCACCTTTTCCTTAACCAGCTTATCATCATCCGGTATAGTTCAGTTTTACAGATAATCCGTGTAATTATAGTACTGTCCACATTATAGGTAATAATAATGAAACTCTTAAATTTACCATATTTAATAACATTCAGTCCCTCATCTCTTACAAACTCTCTCAACTCTTTTTGGCTGGCTAAAATGGGGATGAAGTGGTTGTTTTTCTTTTTATCTATCACTTCATTCATTAAATTATCTACAAAGATATCCGGGTTGCCCCTTTAACTGAACATATTCTTTAAGAGGTGATATTCTTCCAAAAACTGCTCATACACTGAAGTCATGCATGCTGCTCGCACAAACTGCCCCTTGACGACTGCACTGTTTTGAATCATAGAGTGATAACTAGTGTAATGTAAGAAAGCGTTCAAATAATTTGGCTTTCTATAAATTCTAGAAGTATAACATTGGATGTGTTGTTGTCCTATCTCGCCTTCATTCTTACCAGGATAGGTTTGGACCCAATCCTTGGACCTGACTCGGCCTTTATATTCAAGCTCAAGGTCTTCCACTAGCTCGTGGCTAAACCCTATCCCAGCATACACAAGGAAAGCTCCCCAGATCTCATTTGCCACTAAACTAGATCAGGTGCTCGTTCTACTAGCTCTGTATATGTATAACATTTCTACTATTCTCTATTGCATAAAAGTTGCTTATTCTCATTGTTAATTGTTTAAAATTAATATTTTTTTTGGTATTGCCTAGTGTACTTCCGCCTTTTGTGTATTTTTCTGCTGTTGGCCATCGTCTTTGATTAGGCCTTGTTTTTCCTGTCCCGGCTCTTTCTTTAAAAGTTTATTTAGCCCGTTTAAGTTAGAGGGCTCTCTCTCCCTGGTTGTTGCTTCCCTTCTACTTGTTATTTCTATTCATATAGTTAATTTGAGATAGGGAACTGCTATCCCCTTATCCTGTTTAAGTAAGAGGGATTTCTCCTTTCCCTTTCCGTCTCATGGGCATAGCCTGTTTAAGTTAGAGGGCTTTGCCCGCCCTTCAGTTCTTTAAAAAAAAAATAAAATATGTATAGATACTTATATATAACTTTTCTAACTAGCTGTATCCTTCTGTTACAATGTCTTCTAAGGAGTCAAAACCATCAGGGTTCAAAAAATGCAAGAAATGTGGACAAAAAATGTCGTTGACTGATAGACACACAATTTGTGTCTATTGTCTTGGAGCTGTCCATCTCCAGGAGTCTTGCTCCATTTGTCATTCCTTTAGCCACAGAGCACTCCTGGAGAGGAAAAACAAATTAATATTGAAAGGACGGTTAAAAACCCCCTTCTCAGAGGCAATACAAGAAGGTCCGGGTTTACACAAATCTGACAAATCTCCTTCTTCAAAATCTGATAAATCTGATAAGACATGCTCTTCCAGTGCTCCATCGGAGCCATCAAAAAAGATCACAAAAACTTCAACACTGGAGCCGAAGTCTATCGGATCTGACAGACTTACAGCCCAGGCACCATCTGTCTCGGTGCCAATAGAATTTCAGATTCGGAGCCGGTCCCCAGTCTTAGATCCATTCTCTCCAACCCTACGATCACCCATTTTACAGCCTACCGAGTCTCCAGACCCCTCAAGTTGGTCTTCCAGGAGCTTATCTGACGACAGCGTGGATCGAGTGGTACAGATGCTATTAAGGACTCCGGTGCTGGCCAAGTTGTTATCAGATCCAACCCCTAGGGCTTCGGATCGACCACATCCTCCTCTTCTACACCAATTCCTCCTCCGATCTGACCTGGAACTTCGGAGCTGAAATGTCCGGACCTGATAATAGTGGAACCTTTGGATCCGAGACCTATTTCAGGATCTTTGGATCCAACCATTGCTTCAACATCCTCGGCTCCATCGGAACCCGAGGAGTCCAGAGGCTAATGCTCTCCAGTCAAGTTCAGGTAGGCAATTCAGATCTGACAGTTGTCAGATCCGGCTTTGTCTCTCAGGGCATTGGCTCAGGTGGACTCTGCTCCTACATCAGCCTCTGGCCCATTGCCCTTAATTCCGGGGATTCCCTCAATCTCTTTGGATCCAGGGACTTCCTCGGGTCAGGGGTGGGGGGCTTTTGAGGTGATGAGAAGAGTACTGTCTCCACAGGCAGTTCTGCTATCATCTCCAGAGGTTCTTCCCCCAAAAGCACTGGTGCCTGCCTCTATGTCCTTGCTTCCACAGGGATGCCAAGATCTTAGACCTCAGGATGCCCCGCAAGGCACCTCCTACTCTTCCCAAACCTTGCCAGAGTATCCCTCTGAGGAGGCCCTCAGAAGAATCTGTGCAAGAGGAAGCACTTAGACTCCCCAGAGGAGTCCATCACCACCGATACAGACCTCGATGAAGTGGAAGGGTCCCCACGGTTGCCTGTTGATGATGTTTCCTTTGGAGACATCCTAAAAATACTGAAGCAGAGAGGCAGCTGGAAGTCCACTCTAACTCTTTGGCAGAGGAGTCCATATACCTGAAGGCCTTTGGATCTCACCCTTCCAACCTCTTGGGTGCTGCACCTTTCAACGAGCTTATGGACCTAGTTTCTTGGAAGGTGTTGGAGTCTCCAGATTCAGTGGAACCTGTTCCTAGTAGGCCAAATAAGTTTATCACATCCCCAGCAGACAAACCTTTTCTAACTAAATGACTCCCAGTAGATGCCATGGTGATGGCGGCAGCCACCAAGAAGGAACTCTCAGAGACATCTTCTGTTCATCCACCAAACAAGGAGTCTCGTACAATGGACAGATAAGGAAAGTGCATTTTTTCTTCAGTGACTTTTGCCCTCAGATCACTGAACTACATAACCTATTTTACTAGATTGCAGAGAGACCTCCTGAAAGAGTTAGGAGATACTCTCCAATGTTCAGTAGCTGAAGGGGTTTACGATAGTTTCCTTACAGCTCTCTACTTTAAATTCAGTAGTCAACTCCTCCATGAGACTGATCTCTTATGCAGCAGATGGAGCGAGTAAAGCAGCGGGTTCAGGAATTTCCCTAAGGAGACCTTCTTGGATGCGCTTGTGTGATTTCATGGAACCCTTTAAATCTTCCTTTGTGAATGTCCCATTCAATGACTCATCTCTGTTTGGGCCCAAAGTCAAAGGCACACTGACCAGGTGAGAGCAAGAATGAAAGACTCTGTTTGCTGTAGGAGTCCATTTTTCCATGCCTACCAGACCATAAAGAAGGGAAGTGGAAAAATGTAGTTTAGAAAATTTCGGAGAGCTTTCCAGGGCACACATGGTGAACCTTCCCCCAGGGGCAGAGGGGGAAGTGGTAATGGAAGACACCGTCCATGCAGCAGAGGGGGTCCGCAGAATCAGGGCAACAGAGAATCTTTCTTTGATAAGCCCTTTCAGTGCTCCTGAAAGGAGGCCTGCCTGTCCATCTCAGGAGGCAGTTAGGGGCTGCTTATCTTTGTACTCAGAGGCTTGGCAACAAATAAAAGACAAATGGGTACAATGCATCATAGCCAGAGGTTACTCCATCCGCTTTTCCTTCCCTGTTCCAAAAATGAAAAAGATCCCAGATGTTCCACCCAGTCAAAGGGAACAGGCAAAGTTAGAAATTCAAAAGTTGCTACACAAAAGAGTCATCCAAACAGTCTCCGCAGACCAATTAAGATCCAGAATTTACTCAAGATTTTTTTTAGTTCCAAAGAAAACAGGGGACTGGAGACCAATTCTGGATCTCAGCAATCTCAACAAATCAGTAAAAAAGTCCAAGTTCCAGATGGTTACACTGCAGTCAATACTCCCTTTTCTGGGACAAGACAATTGGATTTGCTCAATAGACCTCCAGGAGGTGTACTACCACATAAAAATGGACGGGCAATCCAGGAAACATATGTGCTTTTGGGTGGAAGCCAGTCACTACCAGTTTTGAGCTCTGCCCTTTGGTCTCACTACAGCTCCCAGAGTATTCACTAAATGTATGACAGTAGTTGTGGCTCACCTGAGACACCTAGGATTCCGGGTGTTTCCATACTTAGATGACTGGCTCCACCACTGAGCATCTACTATTAAAAGCAAGAGACACCATCTTGAGGCTCTGCTCTCAATGAGGAATTACAATAAACTACGAGAAATCTGCCGTGCGGCCTTCTCATCATGTCATAGTTATAGGAGCAGAATTAGATTAAAAAAACATGATGGCCAGACTTCCTCAAGAAAGAGGTCAAGTCCTACAACGTCAGGTGTTAAGTCTTCTTTCAATGAAGAAAGTGCAAGCAAGAATAGTGCTAAAAGTTTTGGGAACCACGGCAGAAGCAATACCTCTGATCCCTTTAGCACGTCTACACATGAGAATTCTACAGTGGTTACTGTCCACTCAGTGATCGATGCAGGAATTGCCAATGTCCCACAAAATAATGATAACAGAAACTTGCAAAAAAGACATTTGCTGGTGGCTTTACTACACCCATGTGATGCTGGGACGACCATTTGTACTTCTCAACCATTGGCCACAGTGACCACAGATGCTTCTCAAATTGGGTGGGGGGCATTATCTGGAAAAGACAGTCTAAGGCACCTGGCAGGATCACGAGGCCCATTTGCACATCAGTGTCCTAGAGATGAGTGTGGTCTTCTAGCATTGCAAGCATTCCAGGGTGCTCTTCCGCTGGGAACTATAGCAATACTGACAGACAAAATGTCACTTGTATGGTACATAAACAAATAAGGAGGAACCAGATCTTACCCTCTTTGTCGCGAGACCCTGAGAGTATGGCAGTGGGTGACTTCTTCTCAATGTTTTCTGATAGCAATGGACATCCCAGGGAAATCCAGCATGATAGTGGACAGACTCAGCAGAGCAATTCTGTTGCCTCACAAGTTGTCCCTAAAACAGGAGGTAGCAGAAAACATTTTCCGCAAATGGGGCCAGCCTTGCTGCGACCTTTTTATGACATCCATGAATGCCAAATGCAACAACTACTTTGCCTTTATCCCCCCTGAGGGAATCATTAAGGCATGCATTTGTTCACGATTGGCCCTCAGGTCTCCTCTATGCCTTTCCTCATTTTCCACTAATACACAAAGTTCTTTAGAAAGCCAATTGCTTGGGAAGGGACTTGATACTCATCGTCCCACACTGGCCTTGTCAAATCTGGTTCTCCTTCCTATGGCCTCATCTTTGGGAGGAGCCTTGGATTCTGGACCCAGTTCCAGACCTTCTGACTCATGCATCAGGAATGCTCCATCCCTCCCTCCGGACCTGCAAATTGATAGCATGGCTGCTCCAATTACAACCATAGCCAGGTTTCCTAACCTTTCTTCATCAGTGAAACACATTCTAATTTCTTCCCGTAAGGCTTTAACAAGAAAGATATATAGAAGTAAATGGAAATGATTCTCTATATGTGCTTCTCGTAATCACATCAATCCCTTTACTGCCCCAGTCAACTCCATTCTAGAATTTGTGGCAAAATTATTCAAAGAGGGTGCAGCTGCAGCTACTATTACAGTTCAACTAGCAGCAGTTTCTAGTTTTTATATTGGTGAATCTGCTCAATGTTATGTCTCATAGGTTATACAAGATATTTCTCAAAGGTACTTTATTACTACAACCATCTGTCCGAGACCCCCCAGCACCATGGGACTTAAATTTTGCCCTGTCTCATTTAATTTATTTCCCATTTTGAGCTAGCATCATCTTGCGAACTCAAGTTTTTGACATGGAAAACCATTCTTTTAATAGCTATTACTTCTGCTAGAAGAGTGTCAGAGCTGCAAGCCTTGTCAATAAAGCCCCCTTACTTGCTTTTCTCTGGTCTTCCTTATTGCTCTCTGAATTATTAAACTGCCCTTATTTTTTCTTACTGTTATTATTACTGCAAACAAGATCTGGGGAGCTTTCCTGGTGCATGCTGGGACAGGGTTTAGCCACAAGCTAGTGGAAGACCTCAAGCTTGTATATAAAGGCTGAGACAGGGCTTTCTTATGAACAAACCCCTCCTTTTTGCCAAAAGTATCGTCAGAGTCCAGTTTGAACCAATCTATAGAGGTACCAGTCTTTTACCCAAATTACGAGAATAAGGCAGAACATGTTACATCAACGGGATGTGCATAGAGAATTACATTTCTACTTACACAGGACAAAGAACTTTAGAGAATCTGACCAGTTATTTATGTCTTTTTCAGATTCAAAGATAGGTACTCTAGTCTCTAGAGTGACACTTTCAAAATGGCTTTTAGATTGCATAACATTCATCTATAAATCTCAAAATAGAGATCTGCTAAATAGAGTTAAAGTCCACTCTACAAGAGCCATTGCAACCTCTTCCACCTCTTTGGTTAGACTTCAAATTAATACCAATTGTGCTGCAGCAACATGGGCAAGACCACATGCCTTTATCACTGATTACAAAGTTGATTTGGCCTCCAGGGACAGGGCCTCCTTTGGTTCCACAATTCTGAAGAATATTCTCCCTTGAGGCACCCAAGAAAGATGGTGCTAGGGATGCTGTCCCACCCTGGTAAGAATGAAGGCAAGATTGGACAATAACACATTAAGAAGTTATGTGCTCACCATAATTTTCCATGTGTGCTGTTCATCTTCACCTTCATTCTGAAATCCCACCCTCCTTCCCCTGGCCATTTGTACTCCTGAAAGACTGAGTTTGTTTAATTGGATATCATTATTCTCTGGCCTTCCTTATTGCTCTCTGAATTATTAAACTGCCCTTATTTTTTCTTACTGTTATTATTACTATAAACAAGATTTGGGGAGCTTTCCTGATGCATGCTGGGATAGGGTTTAGCCATAAGCTAGTGGAAGACCTCAAGCTTGTATATAAAGGCTGAGTCGGATCCGAGGATCCGGTCCAAACCCATCCTGGTAAGATTGAATGTGAGATGGACAACACACATGGAACATTCTAGTGAATACATAACTTCTTTTTTATCTCATCTTCATCCAACCAAACATCTAAATATGCTATACTGATCTCCCCTACCTCGTGATTAAAATTCAGGAATTTAGAAGTTCCATTTAATATATTCCAAAAATAATGTTTTTTTTTTTTCCTCTATCACTTTTCCATATGATAAAAATGTCATCAAGGTACCTTATATATAATCTGTATGACTTAAAAAGTTGATAATTAAATAAGAAATTAAAATTATTTTCCCATTCAATCATCACTATATTTGCAAATAAGGAACCACAAGCTGATCCCATTGCCACCCCTTTCTGTTGTAAAAAGTATTGACCTTCAAAAAGGATGTAATTATTTTTTAGTACAATCTCCAACAATTCTTCATAGAGGTTAATTTTATCTTGTGTCACCTCTTTCTTGAATAAATAATCAGTAAACCATTGAGTTCCAATGTCACGTGGAATTATGCTGTACAGATTTTTTACATCAGTTGTCAAAAATATATAGTTGTCCTTATATTCAAGACTATCGATCTTACACAAGAAATCCATGAATCTTTACAAACATGATGTTCTTGTACATAAATTTGTAAGCTCTCATCCAAATAATTTGCACATGCATATGTAATGGATCCACAAGCGTCAACTATTGGATGCATAGGGGGATTGTCTAAGTTTTTATGAATTTTTAGCACACTGAAAATAGTGGGTACCATAGGATTATTAAGTTCAAATAGTTAAACTCTTCAATTCTAATTTGCTGCTGTATAAACATATCATTTAACTGAGCCTGAATTGTTCTATATACAATATTTAGCTCATTTTTTGAGACTTGCCTGTATGTATCTTCAGCCATTATCAAATACATCCTATCTAGGTAATCTGTTTTTGCCATCATTTTCTAGCCCACCTCCTTATCGAACTTTGTGATTCTAATATTGTTGAATTTTTATTGTTTCCAGCATATTTCTCTCAGTTTTGGTAATACTATATATACAACTTCCCTGATTACTCCCTAATATATTCCTTAAATCCAGTTGACATACTTTTTCAAAAAATTGCAAAACAGGATATAATGGGAGATTGAATGTGCTCGAAACCCTTAAGCTTGACATTGCAAGAGATAAATCATTGAACATTATATTAAAGTTCAATTTCCTAACAAATAATTTAATGTGCATCATAATATTGGCAATGTTAGCTTTTTTTAGCTGGCACAAATCACAGTCCCTTAGAGAACAAGTTCACTTGTTGTGAGTCAACCTGATATTCACTAAAATTATAGACCTTACAATTACCATCAATGTTCGTCACTATTGTGCACAAATGTTTGCACTCATTGTTGCCCATATGTTCATTAGTTCAATTCAGTAACGGTTCATCGTTCTCAACCCACAATTCTACCACACACCTCTGCCATAGTGGGGAGATGGGGCTGGATTCCATTCCCCTCCAATGACCCTTCTGGTTCATTTGTTTTTCTCTTAACTGCTCGGAGCATCACAGCTGGGGGAAATCCAAAGGGTCATTATTATGAGATTTTTCATTGGTTTCCTGCCTGTCATTATTTTGGTGACTATCCATTTAGCTGTTCCTATTATATATTTTCCCCATCCTTGTGATTCAGGTGGGTTGGGTAAGCTCTATTGTTTAAGTAATCCTTTTGGTCCCTATTTAGCTTCTTCATTTTTCTACACTTATGTGGTATATTTGATCATCAATACTTTTAAATATACGGGAATATTCTTGTCAATACTGGTCTTACAATAAATCCTTAGTAATCAAATTGTCTAAAATATGAATATCTGATGTAAGTTCATCAATCAGCTTGGTATTCTGCTTTACCAGCAGCTCCATGTACTCACATCCGTGTCTATCAAATAAACAAATAACATTCCGATAAGAGATGATGGAAATTAAGTTCACCAAACCCAGTGATTGAGGAGACCAGAAACATTAATAGCTACAACCAGGAACAACATATCCAACCAATCATTCTCAAATAAGGAAGGATTTTGTTTGAATTTCAGTAATATACCAGTTTTACATGAATCGTTGCAACAGAATGTGTATTTGGTGATGGGTCAAGATGCTAGCACAGCAAGCTTGAGTGAGCTTTTGAGTGAATATGACTATAACTTACTCAAAATATGAAAACTGCAATTAGAAAATGCTTATTTTATTGAATCAGTAAAAACTAACAGAGTTCTTAAGGGTTTAGGAATGTGGAAGTTCCCCACAGGTCTGGTTAAAAATTCAGCTCTCCATAAAGACTTACTGACTTTATTTGATAGACACGGGTGTGAGTATATGGAGTTGTTAGTAAAGCATAATACCAAGTTGATTGATCAATTTACGGCAGATATTCACATTTTAGACAATTTGATAACTTGGGATTTATTGCATCACCAATACATACTTGAACATTCCCGTATATTTAAAAAATATTGATGATCAAATATACCGAATAAGATGTATAAAAATGAAGACGTTGGAGAGGGACAGACACGATTACCACAACCCACCTGAATCACAAGGATGGAGTAAAAAATATCATAGGAACAACCAAACGAATATTTACTTCACCAAGATAGTAATAATAACAGGCAGGACACCAATTGTGAGGATATTAGTTATTGTTATCTGTGCTAGCATGATTGGCTGAAGTTTTGTAAATAATTGTAAATTACCCTGTGTTACATATGCCAACATGACTAGCTATAATTTTGTAAATAGGTTTGTGTCTTTTGACTGTCACTCTGATTTATACAAGATGTTTGAATGTCAAACAGTGTTCTTCTGGCTGCCCAAATGTACATGTCCATTGTAAAGAGTATTCTGCATGTATGTTATGCCAGAGTCAGCTGACCTAGATGAAATGTCATTGTGTGCCAGGGCTAAGAGAACAGAATCTTCAATGCAGCTGTTTGTTTACTTTTCAATGTGTGATATCAGACTAGAATTCTCATGGCAGCTTCCTGTTACTTTTGAAAAAGATCTGTTCTAAAAAGCAGGTTCTGAGTCGTTCTTCAGTTATTGTTCAATATTTGTTTTCAGAGCAGTAGTAGTCCAGTTGTTTCCAGGAGAGTAGTTTTTCCAGTCGCTGAGGACAGACAACACCCTGGAGTGTGGACAAAATTTCTCATCTTACCTTGCAGAAGTAAGAGTATAATCTTGCCTTGCTAAAGTATTTAGATTAGATGCAGAGTGCTGAAGAGAAAATAATATGCATGAGTTTAGAAAGACTGCTGTTAAGCAACTGTTTTTGATGATAACTCCAGAACACAAAAACTTTTACAATAATGACTTATGCAACAAATATAAAGAGAGTTGTCACCAAACTTAGTGGGCCTATAACAAGAAAAATAAACATAGATCCTGTACACGTATTAAAGATATTTCAGAAATTTTATAAAAAGATGTATTAGGCAGAAAAATGGGGAAATCATGAAAGAGCAGAAATAGAAATATTTATGGAAGACTTACGTATGCCAAGATAAGAGGTAGATAAGGCGCAACAATGAACAATTAAGACAGGAGGGGATGAGATGAAAATGGTGACATATATATAACCAGTCTGCAGGAAAGTCTCCAGAATAACTGGTATTCCTGTGGAAGTTCTGAAGGTAGGAGGGAAGAAATTTATAAAGAGCTAGAACATTTTGTTTAACAGTACTTTAAAGAGAGGGGAAGCACCACAATCATGGAAGAAAGCTGTGGTGGCAGTAATAACTGAAGATGGTAAAGACCCATCAGACCCAGCTTCATATACACTAATTTCAGTTTTAAACCATGATTATTAAGTGCAATACTAGCTAAAGGAATGGCAAAAGTGTTGCCAAAATTGATAGATACAGATCAGTGTGGTTTTGTGACAGTGGGGCAAACATTTGACAACATTAATATAGCAATGATGACCCAGAGGGAAGCAGAGTGTAAGAAAATACCACTGTTGTTAGTGGGTCTTGATGCAGAGAAGGCATTCAACAGAGTAAGCTAGATTTTCTGAGTAGGGCAATGGCTGCATTTGCATTCTTTGATGCATGATAAGTTCTGTTTGAACGGAGGAACCAGGGAGGTGTGTCCTTTTTCCCATTTTTTTATTTCCATTATATTTAGAACCATTGGCAACGAAAATAAGGGCCTCAGAAATGTAAGGATATAATTTATATGATAAAGAAAAGTTGGCTGTACTTGCAGATGACATTATTTTGTAAATAAAAAACAGTATTGTGAAACATTCTGAGGCAGTTGTAGGTCTTTTTGTAATTTAAAATGAATGAAGAACGAACAAAGGCAATAGCTGTAAACTATGTACCTACACATTAATTAGTTCAGCAATGCCATATTTATGGGGACATTGACAAAATGAAGTACTTAGAGTCAAATTCTTCAAATTCTTCTATCAAATTCTTGCTTGCTTCTAGCATACAACTCCTTATTTGTACCTAGTAATTTTTAGTAAAATACAAAAAAAAAAATACATATATACTACTTCTAACCAGAAATTATAGAATGCTTTTCTCTATAATCCTCATGTAAACTATGTGTGGAACATAATCTTTCTATAATCTGTATGTGGAACATAATCTCTGTATAATCTTTATGTGGAGCTTTTCTCCCCAGGACTCCATTGAAAATGGGTTCTTTAGGCCCAATGGACTATCCTGGTTAAACAACTGCAAATAAATAAATAAATAGAGTATGGGTTAAAAAGGATTCTGTTATGGCAGCTAAGGATATGTGGGAAGATACTAAGCAAAAGATAATACAACATTTGAGAAACTGGAAGCTCTGTTTTATGGATATGGATAGCAAGATACAAGAAAGTAAAATGTTTTAGTCCCTTTAGTCTTCTATACAGGTCAGGCATATTTTTATCAACTAAAGAAGAATTATAGATAGCAGTTTTAATAAAGAGTTGAAGGATTCTATCTGTGAGGGGAAGAGGGCAAGAGTCAAGGGGGATAAGCTGATCCTTCTGATAGAGCAAGGTGGGGTTTGGTATTACCTGATTGAAAGGAATATTTCAGAGCTACAGAGTTAAGGATCCTATACATAACACAAGCAGAAGGTCATAATTCAAAGTGGAAAAATATGATGAAGCCAGGGAAGCTCAAGAAATAAGGAATGAATGGAAATTTGGATGCAGATCCTTAAGGAGAATAACAGCAGCCATACAGAATATTATATTCATAAAGTAGCAGAAAGTATTAAAAGAACTAAGCCAACAAGTGAATGGAGAAAAGGGATTCTGCTAATAGGGATGACTGCAATTAGGGGTACAGAGAATAGGCAAGAGGGGGTTGGAATGTGCTGGGGAAAACTGTGAAAGAAACCATGGTATTGGCAGAAAATTATTACGAAAAGGTAATAAAATGGAAGAGGCCAAGAAAGCATTTGGACTGCAGGCTAGAGACCCCCTCCCCTATCAAGGACTGATATCACAGTATAGGCAAAGATAAATTAATATGAGGATCCTAAGTGAAAGGCTAACAATGGTAGAGATTTTAGTTGAATAGATTCATAGGTTCATAGGTTTATACTAGGCTATCTGCCCTAAGGCATTTATAAGCCTAGCCCAAATTTTTGTGGCTTACGCCACCCCTTATATGAAAAAATACTGTGCCCATTAGTTTGTTGTGCCTCTGTCCAGCAGTGACACAGAGATGATTCCCGGGATAAACCTACGATCTCCCATCCACAGGTCAAGATTTCTCTTGAACAGAGCCAGCGAGGTGCTCTGCTTCACATGGATCGGGATTTTATTCCACAGCATAGGGAGTCTCTGAGTGATAAATCTATCCCTCCAGCACGTCCTATTTATATCCATGCTAAGGTTTAAGTCGCTTGCTCTAGTGGTTTTGGTGGATTTGGATTCTTTGAGGTGGAGCATGTCCATTAATTCCAGGTTGGACATGGCCTTGTATGTCAGGCACATGTCACCTCTGAGCAGACGGTATGCAACTGAATAGAGCTGGAGTTTCTTCAATCTGGCAGCATATGACAGATTTTGGAGTCCCTTTATCCTTTTGGTGAGGAACATTTGGGGTCTCTCCAATTGCTGCAGATGTCGGGTGAGATACATCCCGAATGGGGCATTGTACTCGATCATTGGTCTGATAAGTGAAGAGTACAGGGAACAATGACCTCACTAGATCTGGATGTGAATCCCTTCATGATCAGGTGGGCAATGTAGAAGGTCTTTCTAACCACTTTAGCAACGTGAGTGTCAAAAGAAAGGCCACTGTCAACCTGGGTCCCCAGGTCCCTGATAACCTCTTCTGTGCTTAGTGGATTGCCACCTATATGGTAGCTTGGGGTTACCTTGTTTTTCCCGAAGGGTATGACTATACATTTTTGGCGCTTAACTTCAGGCCATGGCTCTGGCACCAGCTATCTGTTTCCGTGAGTCCCTTCTGAAGGATATCCGTGTCCGATGCACTTTCCACTACCCAGTTTGCAGTCGTCTGCAAACTTTGTCAGCCAAAGTCCTCCCATGTTGGCCTGTACCTCTGAGAAGTAGATGCCGAACAATAGGGGGCCAAGGACCGAGCCCTGTGGGACATCACTTGTGACCGGCTTGGAGTCTGACATAGCGCCAGCAACTCTAACCCTGTGGGTTCTGTCCTTAAGCCAGTTTGCAACCCATCTTGTGACATATGGGTTTACATTTAAGCTGGTAAGTTTTTCTACAATACCCGAGTGGGATATTGTGTCGAAGGCCTTTGCAAGGTCAAGGTAGGCTGTATGGACTGCTTTTCCCTCATCAATGGTCTTGGTGACTGTTTCGAAGAAGTCGACCAAGTCCAAAAGGCATGATCTGCCCTTGACGAAGCCAAACTGGGTCGGGTCCAATGTCTGCAAGTCCCCTATATCTTTGTTTATGAGCTCCATTATGATCCTCTCCATAGCTTTGCAGACTAGACTTGTTAAGCTTATGGGGCGGTAATTACCAGGGTCCATAGAGGCACCGCCTTTGTGGAGTGGGACCACAGTTGCCGTACTCCACTCCTTGGGCACGTATCCTGTGGTAAGGCTGAGATTAAACAGCTGCCTTATGTGCGGGTTTAATTCCTCATTTAGCTCGTGTAGCACACAGCCGGGGACACCATCCGGTCCCATTGATGCTGTGTTTTTAGCTTTAGAGAGAGCAGCTTTCACCTGCGCATTTGAGATGTCTGGGAGGCTACACTCTGCTGGGATAGTTATCTCTCCTTTAGGGAGGGAGAGGGGGGTGAAGTTTGCACTGAACCTGTCTGCCAGTATGTTGGCAATGTCTGTGGGTTCAGTGATTTTTTATCATTTTGGACTAATTCTGAGCATATCTGGGAGTTTCCACCCAGGTTCCTAACATAGCTGAAAAAGGCCTTATGATTGTCCTTTGAATCCATGGCAATTTTTCTCTCAAAATTGGCCTTAGTTGATTTTATGAGTACTCGTATTTTTTTACTAATAATGATCAGGGGTGACTTCCCTATTATGGATTTTGTTCTATCATGTAATAGCGTTCTCCTCTTATTGTAAAGTTTGTTAATGGCTGGGGTCCACCAGACTAGACGTTTGCCCTTTGTGGAAAGAGTCTTGGTTTTATTTGGGATTGCCTGATCCATGCAGTCCTGGAGGTGTTCATAGAAGGCATTTGTAAGGGCTTCTGCAGCTTTGGTTGTGGTTTCCACTGGCTCAGGGGCCTTGAAGGATACCACACCAGTCTTGAGTAGTGTGAAGTTTGCTTTAGAGAAGTTCTTCACTGTGGTCTTTTGTTTGGGGTGGGGCGGATGTGGATTTCCAGTGAGATTAGTTTATGATCAGATCTCACCAATGAGGGATATACTTCCGTGTGGAGCATTTTGTCCCCATGTTTGTGATAATGAGATCTAGTATATTTTCTCCTCTCGTGGGAACAGTGACTAGCTGTTCCATGGCATTTGAATTTATGAACTCCAGGAACCGTTGGGCTAGAAAGTTAGGGCTTGAGTAATGTTCCCAGTCTATATTCGGTAGTTGAAGTCACCCAATATGATGGTGTTTGGAGATACATTTATACCCTCCAGTGTCTTCAGGAAGGCTGTGTGGGGTTCCTGAGTTTGAGAGGGTGGCCTGTAGCATGCTACAATTTGTAGAGCAGTTTTGCCTATGGTTAGTTGCATCTGGATGGTTTCAAGCTTAGGTGTTGCCACCAACCTGGAGGTGTGGGTATCCTTTATGAATATGGATACACCCCTCCTTTTGTGGTGTGGTCCGGGTTTTGGGGCCGAACGCATGATATGAGGTAAAACCTAATAGTGCCGGGTGCTCTCAGGAGCCTTGAACCAGGTTTCAGTTACAGCACAGACATCGATGTTCTCTATACTGAGAAGGGCCTCGAGTGCGTGCATTTTGAGATTTAGACTTCTGGCATTGAGCAGCATTACCCTCAGCTTCTTCCCATTTTTGTTTTCTAGGGTGGTAGGCTTAGAATTTGAGCCTTGCCTAAAAACGGCACTATGGGGGAGGCAAGAGCCTTAGCCAATATCCGGAAACCCAGGGTGACAGGTGCAAGCCGTCCCTTGCGGCAGTGTGGCTTGTCAAGCATGTCATCCCAGGCAGACAGACACTGGATCCCCTTTGAATGACACCAGACATTAAGCCAATTGTTAAAGCTGATCATCTTGTCTCTATATTGTGGCATCATTCTTGGTGAAGGAAGGATACTGCTCAGGGTCAGGGTCATACCTGCCTGGGCTACATAATCAGAGAGCTCCTCTATGTCTCTTTTCATGTAGTCCAGGGAGGTACATCTCAGGTCGTTCACACCAGCATGGACAATGACTGTGTCATATTTGTACTTGCCGTGGAGTGACCAGAGTGCTTGTGTTATGTGGCGGATTCTACCGCCCGATAGGCAGCTTACTGTGACCCTCCCCTTGTTCAGCCTGGTGAGTGGGACGCCAGTGTGTCTGACTATGGAGTCACCTATGACAAGTATGTTTGGTGTTGTATTTGGCCTTAAGGGCTGTGACTGCTTTGCACACTGCTTTTGTGGTTTATGTGTTGCTTGTGGGGTGTCTTGAGGTAGCAGTTGTTTGGGTGTCTGCTTTGGAGGCCTCTGCTGTTTAGGTAAATTTTTACTCAGAGCCTCCGAGTATGTCTTTGTGTGTTTATGTGTTTGATTCAGTGGAGTGGTAGCATTATGTGAGGCTGGTTTTGTGGAGTGTGTAGTTGCCTTCTCCTCCTGTCTGGTCTTGCCAGTCCTGAATTGAGAGAGCTCAGCCTCAAGTTTGGCTAAATAGCTGCATCTCTCGCAAGTATTTGTGTTATGTGGGAGGAGGAGAGGGTTGTCTGTATACATGAGGCAGTTATAACATTGCCTCAAGATTCCCAGATTCACCAGCTGGACCGGAGAGGAGATTGACAACTGACCTTTGGACATGCTAGAATAATATTGGGAATTCCTTAATAATTGAAAACAAGGGCCAGTGGGGAGTGAGGGTGTAGTGCTTTTAATTTTTAGTGCTGACTTATATAATTGCTTTAGTGAGCAAGTGGCAGGTAACTTGAGTGCAATGTGTTACAAGTAACTAAATGCAAAAACGACAAACAGTAACTTTCTTTCAAGTGAAACAAGGAACTAGTACAGTAAGCAATGCAGATATCACTAGTGATCCACAGAAGCACTGAGAAGCTGCGTATTAGGCGGAATTAGCTTCCAGGGAAATAACAAGCAAACAAACAACAAGCATATAAACAAAGCTAGATTCAGCAGGCCTGGATCTAGTCTATGCTAGAGCAAACAAGGTGTACCAATTTCAGTAAGATACAGCTCAAATATTCAGGCACTATAAACCTTTAACCAGAAATTCCCAGCTTAGAAGGGCAGAGTCCAGCCTCTTCTCCCACAAGAGTGCAGACCACGAACCTTCTTAATGTAAAATAACTGGCCTGAAGCCCAAGTGCCTAAACCAGAAATAATACTTTTGGACACTGGGCTCTCAATTAGCAGTTCCCAACTTAGAAGGATGAAAGCTACCTGTCCTGCCACCACAGTGCTTGCCACAAACCTTCCTAATGTAAAACAACTGGTCTGAAGCCCAAGTGCTTAATCCAAAAGACTTAGAATGATAGCTACACTTTAATCAAGTTTCAACCAAGCAGTAATAAATACAATTGAATACTTTAGAGAATGTCTGGATTAGTGCTCAAGTTACACAAACAAAGCTAGATCCAGCAGGCCCGAATCCAGTCTATGCCACAGCAAACAAGGCGCACCAACTTCAGTAAGAAACAGTTCAGATATGCATGCACTATAAGCCTTTAACCAGAAATTCCCAGCTCAGAAGGGCAGAGTCCAGCCTCTCCTCCCACAAGAGTGCAGACCACGAACCCTCTTAATGTAAAATAACTGGCCTGAAAGCCCAAGTGCTTAAACCAGAATTAATACACTTTTAGAATAACAGACACTGAGCCCTCAATCAGCAGTTCCCAACCTAGAAGGATGTAAGCTACCTGTTCTGCCACAACAGTGCAGACCACAAACCCTCTCAGTGCAAAACAACTGGTCCGAAGCCCAAGTGTTTAAACCAAAAGGCTTAGAATGAGTTACACCAAGCAGTAATAAATAAAATTGAGTATTTTTAAGATGATGCAAAAGTAAAATGAAGTAGGTAGAAACACAAGTACAGTAAATGCAGATACAATTTTTTTTTTTTTTTTTTTTTTTTATCTGAACAAGTGCTGAGATCAAATAAACAGATTTGAGTGCTGAAACTAGAAAACTGGCTAGTTATAAGAAAAAAAAACAAGCTAGAAGGCTTCCCTCAAACACAGAAGGGCTTGGGGGCTCAGAAGCCTACAAATAGTCTATACCACTTAACAGGAAAGGCAGGAAATAAGCTTATTTTTTTATCTGTTTCCCAGATGCTCTCTTTGTACACAGTAGGAGTGCCTGAAATCAGAATATGATCTCACTGCACTCAGTTGAGTAAGCAAATGAGATGGTCCCAGAGGCAGGCTGAGGGGCGGGCAGTTTCAAGGCCACTAAGATTAACACCAAAACAAAAACAGGGAGGGTGGGTGGGAATAACTGAAGAGCAGAATAACTGCCACTTGAGTTAAATATTCCTTCAACACAGTTTAAATCAAATTAAATACTGTATTTTTTTTTAAAAAGTGCAGATAAAGGTACTTAAATTCTCTTATATGTCCAGTTGAATATAACCAAGTTCTTAGTTGGCCAAAGCTGAGGTTTTTAAGCAATAAAAAATTCACAATGCACCACTTAAAAAGGCAAGGACAGGAAATCAAAGAATGTGGCTACCCCCACACCTGTAATTACTAGCAAATAACACACTAGCTTCAGTTCAAGTTACTAAAGAGCAGAATAACTGCCACTTGAGTTAAATATTCCTTCAACACAGTTTAAATCAAATTAAATACTGTATTTTTTTTTAAAAAAAGTGCAGATAAAGGTACTTAAATTCTCTTATACGCCCAGTTGATTATAACCAAGTTCTTAGCTGGCCAAAGCTGAGGTTTTTAAGCAATAAAAATTTCACAATGCACCACTTAAAAGGCAAGGACAGGAAATCAAAGAATGTGGCTACCCCCACACCTGTAATTACTAGCAAATAACACACTAGCTTCAGTTCAAGTTACTAAAGAGCAGAATAACTGCCACTTGAGTTAAATATTCCTTCAACACAGTTTAAATCAAATTAAATACTGTATTTTTTTTTAAAAAAGTGCAGATAAAGGTACTTAAATTCTCTTATACATCCAGTTGAATATAACCAAGTTTTTAGCTGGCCAAAGCTGAGGTTTTTAAGCAATAAAATTTTCACAATGCACCACTTAAAAAGGCAAGGACAGGAAATCAAAGAATGTGGCTACCCCCACACCTGTAATTACTAGCAAATAACACACTAGCTTCAGTTCAAGTTACTAAAGAGCAGAATAACTGCCACTTGAATTAAATATTCCTTCAACACAGTTTAAATCAAATTAAATACTGTATTTTTTTAAAAAAGTGCAGATAAAGGTACTTAAATTCTCTTATACGTCCAGTTGAATATAACCAAGTTCTTAGCTGGCCAAAGCTGAGGTTTTTAAGCAATAAAAATTTCACAATGCAACACTTAAAAAGGCAAGGACAGGAAATCAAACAATGTGGCTACCCCCACACCTGTAATTACTAGCAAATAACACACTAGCTTCAGTTCAAGTTACTAAAGAGCAGAATAACTGCCACTTGAGTTAAATATTCCTTCAACACAGTTTAAATCAAATTAAATACTGTATTTTAAAAAAAAAAATGCAGATAAAGGTACTTAAATTCTTTTATATGTCCAGTTGAATATAACCAAGTTCTTAGCTGGCCAAAGCTGAGGTTTTTAAGCAATAAAAATTTCACAATGCACCACTTAAAAAGGCAAGGACAAGAAATCAAAGAATGTGGCTACCCCCACACCTGTAATTACTAGCAAATAACACACTAGCTTCAGTTCAAGTTACTAAAGAGCAGAATAACTGCCACTTGAGTTAAATATTCCTTCAACACAGTTTAAATCAAATTAAATACTGTATTTTTTTAAAAAAAGTGCAGATAAAGGTACTTAAATAAATAATTTATAATAAAATAATAAAGCAGTGTTGGATCCTTACTTTGGTCGTTTTATTTGGATTTGTGCTTGTTTTTTTATTTTTGTTGCTGATATATTTTATGTCTAGTGATCCTTTACTTAATTTGCCTAAAATGTTTAGGCAAGACTCAATGGAAATGAGTCAAACTACTATGGAACAATTTACAACATCAATGGGTGAGCGAAACAACACCCGTGGAGTACAGGAAGAACAAGTTGTTTTTTGGCAAAAATTCCTACAAAGAGAACAACAAAGAAGAATGGACAATCCCTTTTTACATATTGGACAAAGAGTAAGCAATTCTCTTCCTACAGATATGAAAGAGACATTTGATAAACTTGATAAGTTAATGGCTAAAGAATTAGCAGTACATTTGAATTGTTTGAGCTTGCAGAGATATCTATATTTGGATATCACACCAAGAGGCTTAAGAGCCTACAAAAATCCAACAACACCATTTGATTTACAAGATGAGACAGATAAAATGTTCCATAAGAGATGGGTAACAGCTGCCCATCGCTGTTCTATTGAATGGATAAGTATTTTGGTGGAACGTGATAAAATTAAGCAAAATAAATTAAAAACTGATATCTCTCATACATGTGAGACATTATCGAGGGCCATAGGCTCTACCCGTATGGAACAATGTCTCCAAGATATACAGAATAAACTGATAGAGCTAGAAAAAGAACTTCTTAATATCAAAAAACATAAATTAAATCGTGACATCAAGGATTATGCTGGTGATTCTGCTTTTTCCAGACCAATGAATAACAGGAAACGACGTCAGGGCGTACGTTTCGCAGATCAGGAGAGATAAACATGTAATGGAGGTTTGTATGCATACTCGGATGCTTCCACTGAATGGGAAAGTGAACCGGGTGAAGGTGGAGACTTTCCTGTGCTCCCAGCAGCGCAAAATCCTCGTTCTTTCCAGCAGTCCTTTCGTGGGAATAAACGTACTGGTTTTGCAGAAGGAGAGAGATATAGAGAAAATGAAGATGAAATCGAGAATGGACAGAGACAATATGCCTCGTCTACAACGAGAAGGTACAAACGTACAAGAAAGAATTAATGTGACTTCATACCAGCAAGATAGTACATATGTTGTTAACTTGTGTGGTATTAGTTTAGATGATGCAACATTTTCTGTACTAAATCGTGGTTTGAAATATATTCCGACAGTGTTACCACGAGCACATGTTACTAAAAGTGATATATATCATTTTATACGTAAGCTACATTTAATTTCTTTCTTTGGTAGTAGACAGGATAATTTGTTTTATAAAGAAAAAGATGATGCTTCTTCTGATGAATTAGACGACAGTTTTCATTCTTGTCTTTCTGATTTAGACGCAATGGCTGATAATAATGCATATAGCAAGTTAGATACTTCAAAAGTAGAAGTCAGAAGTAAGTTTATTCCACCGTTTACAAATGAGGGCATAAGAAATTTTACAGCTATGATTGAATTTGCTATAGATTTAATATTTGCTGACTATGATAAGAATAAAGAAAATATTGTATATAACCTGAGTAAATTAGAATGGAAAGCTTTGCAAGCTTTAGTTAATAACCAAGAATTGATAATAAAACCAGCTGATAAGGGCAATAAGGTAGTTCTTATGCACTATACTCAATATGTTCAGATGTGTTTAGAACATCTTAATGATACTAAAACTTATAATAAATGTGACATAAAAATGTATGAACAAGCAGTAAAACGGTTTGATGATATATTACAAAAAGGGTTACGATTGGGCTATTTCACAAAGGATGATGTTACTAAGAAGTTCAAAATGTCTAATTGTGAAGTGGCATTATTTTACTGCTTACCAAAAATACATAAAAATGTTGCCCACCCCCTGGGACGCCCTATTGTATCAGCTTGTAATTATTTCTTACACAATATGGGTATTTTTCTTCATAGCTACCTATACCCTTATGTTATAAAGCAAAAATCTTATATAAAAGATAGTTTTGAATTTTTGGAAAAAATATCATCGATTGTATGGAGTCAAGATATGTACTGGTTCACAGCTGATGTGAAAAGCCTATATACAAGTATCAAACATGAACATGGCCTAAGGGCTTTGAATAAATTATTAGGGGATAGTCCAGAGTCCTTCTATATTATGGAACTAATGGAATTTTGTTTAAAGAATAATTATTTCTATTTCGATAACCAGTTGTTCCATCAATTGAAGGGTACAGCTATGGGGGCAAGTTTTGCCCCTATGTATGCGAATGTTTTGATGAATTCATTTGAGTTAGAGTTCTTATATCATATGGGTTTTTTTTAAAATTATGTAATAAAATATTTTCGTTATATTGATGATTTGATTTTTATATGTAAAGGGGGAAGATCAGAAATACATGAATTTAAGGAGAATTTGCAGAAAAATCTATTTGGTTTGAAATTTGATGATTTTCAGTTAGGAGATAGAGTGAATTTTTTGGATCTAACTTTGGAAGGGAAAGGTAATGGCAATATTGTTACTAAAATATATCGAAAATTTGAAAATGATTTACATTTCCTTGATGGACATTGTTATCACCCATTACATCTTATTAAATCTTTACCATATGGTGAATTTACAAGGGTGATGAGACTATGTAACAATAGTAGAGATGTGGAAATAGAATTAGAAAAAACTTTTCAGTTATTTATTAATAGAGGTTATGAAATAAAAGAAGTAAAATTGTCTTTACAAAAAGCCAGACAAAGAAAGGAAAGAAAAGGAAGACAATATTTGTGTTCTAAACAAAAATAAAAAAAAACTAGAAAAAATATATATGGTTCTAATGTATGATTTAATAGCAGAACAAGTAAAACAGGCCATACAAAAGTATTGGCATTTTTTATTTAAATATAAAGATTTATCAGAAATACTTCCTGAAAATATAATATTTTCTTATAAAAGAGGTAGAAATTTAAAAGACATGTTAGTACATGCTAGATATTATAGACCACATATTAATTTAAAAACAAAAATAGAATTATTGGGAACATATAAATGTGGAAAATGTATTTCTTGTAAATATGTTAGTCAAACATTTGAATATATAAATGGAAAATATTTTAAACCAAATGGAAGGTATTTTTGTAACACAGAAGCTGTGGTATATGCATTAAAATGTCCATGTGGACTTTTTTACATTGGGGAAAGTAAGCATGCTTTTAAAGTTAGACTTCAAGAACATATAAGGGACATAAAGAATAAGAAGAAAGAAAGTCCCCTTGCAATGCACTTTAAAGAACATCATAACAGTGACCCAGATGGTTTGTTGGCAACTATTTTAGAACATATAGAGATAGGTAATAATGATGAAGTAATCAAATATAAACTTTTATATAAAGAAACTGTTTTTATATTAAAGTATGGGACAATGACACCTAGTGGTATAAGTATAGATTACAATTGGAAAGTGTTTTTATGAGATGTTAATTAATTATCATATATAATTGTTTAATTGATTATTTGTGAATGATATAAATATCTGAGTGAATGGCTTTGTATTTATTCTCCTTGAAGGCGTGAGCCGAGGCGCTAGGGACTTGTGAATAAAGCAGTGTTGGATCCTTACTTTGGTCGTTTTATTTGGATTTGTGCTTGTTTTTTTATTTTTGTTGCTGATATAAAGGTACTTAAATTCTCTTATACGTCCAGTTGAATATAACCAAGTTCTTAGCTGGCCAAAGCTGAATCTAGAACAAAAACTGCTGTGGAAAAGTGATAATTAGTAGGGCATGTAAAATATTGCATGCTAACTCTAGGAATCAGTCAGAGGAGTTTAGAAAGGACTGAAGAGAGAGACTGGATACGTGATTCACAAAGAAATAATGGGAGGATATATGTATGGCTCCCGAATATGCAACAAAGTCTAGAAGATTTGGGATTTTTGCTTGGAAGTGTTTGCAGAGGTATTTTTATACCCCAAATAGACTCCAAAGATTTTTTCCTAGGTAGATTGCAAATGTTGGAGATGTGTGAAGGGGATGAAAGAGTTAATTGGGAACATATATTTTAGGAATGTAATGAGTTGGCAGACTTTAAAAATTCCCTGAAGACCACTCTGTCAGAAATAATGAGTAAATTGGTGTAACTAAGGAAATTATTTTTTAGCCGTGATACAGGATCCAAATTGCCTAGACATAGTATGGCCTTGCTTGCTTAGTGTAAGTCTAGTGCCTGCCAAAAAAAAGCAATTACTAAAAAATAGAAATCAAAATCCAAACCAACCATATTAGAAGCAGTGAATATGGTAATAGAGATAAAATAACTGGAAGTGGGATCTTTAGAAAAGGGTATTAACAAATTAAATAGAAGAAATGGGAATTGTGGGAGCAATACATGCGGAATAATGTTTTCAAAGAGGAATGAGGTTTGAGGGAAGGCAGAAATTAAATTAGGTATTTAATGTCTGCCGTCAATAACTACAGAAGATTATATGTGATGTTTAATGTTTGCAATTAAAATATGTCAGTATGGTTTGATTTCATTTTTATAAATGTATGATTGCCTTTGTCATAAGTGATAATTCAGTAAGGATGTTTTTTGCTAAAAAAAGGCATCTCAGTGTTGTGGAACATTTTGAAACAGTTTCAAGTCTTTTCAAGATATAACAATGAAGATAAAACAAAGGCTAAAGCCATAAATTATGTACTCACACATGAATTGGTTCAGCAATATCCATATTTATGGGGACATGATAAAAAGAAGTACTTAGGACTGTGGGTTAAAATATTTTTTTTATGACAGCTAAGGATATGTGGGAAGATACTAAACAAATGTTAATACAAAATTTGAGAAACTGGAAGCTCTGGTTTATGGATATGGATAGCAAGATACAACCAGGGAAATGTTATTAGTCCCTTTATTTATACAGAGTGTGATGATATGAAGTAGTGCCATCTGTGCCAAGGAAAGTAGGGCATTCCATCTGCAACATATGCCAGCATAACTAGCTGGAGTTTTGTAAAGAACTTTGTCATTTCACTATCACACTGATTTGTACAAATGATTGTGTTAAAAATGTATTTGTAAAGTTGCTTGTGTTAAAAAATGCATCAACAGTGGATCCTACTGAACAGAAAAGAGATATACATGTATGTCAGACAGCATTATTATAACTGATTAAATATATATGTTTTAACAGAGAATTCTGGAAGGGAAGAGGTTAATCTCAGTCCAGCTAATTTTGAAAAATAGATTGAAAATTAAGTGGGTTGGTTTAGGCCATAAAGAGTTTAACTTACAGGCCTGATTGCAGCTAGAACCAAAAATGTCTGGAAAAACGAGGACTAGGAATCTTACTGTATTGCCCTTAGAAGTGAACTGATTGCTACCCTGGAAGTGTAGAAGTTTTTGAAATTGTTTTATAGCTTTCAGATGCTGCAATAGATCTTAGCAAAACTCTGGGTGTATATTGTAACAGTGTCAGGGGTCTATATTATTTTGTCAAAACTCTATTCAGCAAAAACACTATTCATCGACTGATGTTTTAAGCAAAACGTTTCCTAGGGCTACTATCTGGAATGCATCTATATTACCCAATTGAACATTTAGGTTACGAATACCTAAATGCTGAACTGGTAATATCAAAAAATTAAAACAGCGAACGGCCGACTTAATGTAGGGAATGAATTCCCTCAACTGCAAAAACAAAAAATTTTGAAACCAAAATGAAGTGGGGGCTTTGACCCCACACCCCCTGATGTGGGGAGCTGTGCAACCCACACCCCCCTAACTAAATATACCAACTCTGAGATTGCTCTACAGTGGGGAAAGAGGAAAAATCTGTATAACGGCCAAGGGAATTCTTTCCCTGCTTTAAATCAGTTGTTCGCATTTTTTTTTGTTTTCGGTATTACCAGATTGATGTTTAGGTATTCGCTAACCTAAACGTTCGATCAGGTAATAGGAACCCTCTGGAATTTGCCCTTTTCCCACTGTAGTATGATCTCAGAGTTGGTATATTTAGTTGGGAGAGGTGTGGGGGAAGCAGTTTTATGATTTTGTTTACGGTCTCTAGGGCGGACTACTATCAGTTTGCCCTAGGAATCTTTTTGCTTAAAATGTCGGGCAATGTATAGAGTTTTTTGAATAGGTGTTCAACAAATAAGCATTTGCTCATTTGAGTTTTGACAAAGTGATATAGACCCCAGATTCAGGTGACCAGATGTGATATCATTGTATAACCAGCACTGAAATTATTTTTTACATATTAGTGAGAGATATGACAGAACTCTCACAGCAGCACTTTTTTTTTTGGAATGTGACAGGAAAGATGCCTCATAGATATCTTACACAACCACACACCTCATCTTGCCTTGCTGCAGTAAACAGTTCAACACTCATCATCTTGTCTTGCTGTAGTAAGTAACTTAACTAGGGAACTGTAATTCTTTAGTCAGGAAAATATAGTGAGATTAGTTAAGTATTGTTTTTCTGCACCTGTGTGAATCTATAAACTATGTTATTTTTTATATCTCCTGTGATTGAAACTCTGGTATTAATTGTAACTAGATATTCAGTATTCTCATGATGTCCTTCTACTCATATGCTGCAGTATTCATAATGTGAGGGAGTCCACCCCTAGCTGACTCATACGTCCGGCCAGTATACAAAAGTCTAATGCAACTTTGAGGTACGTGTGATGCTGCACATCAGCTAGCATACATCAGTCATAAAGAGATATTGGGTATAAAGCAGACATCAGCACATACCAACCTCAGAACGTTTCTGCTGCCTGTCTGATCACCTGCTCCAGTTGTCACTCATCAGATAAATTGCAAACTTTAGATGTTATGTAGTCTTATCTCGCCTTAATTCTTGCTGGATGGGTTCAGAGCCTATATTCATCTCCAACTCAGCCAATACTAAAGCTTGAGAGCTTTTACTGGCTTAAGGCAAACCCCTATCCCATGGTGCCTCATGGCAATTCCCCAGATCTCGTTTGCTATGAAAGTTTCTAGGTTGTCTCCTTACTGGCTAGTTGGCTAAGTATTAGATTTTTTACTAAATCTTGTTTTTTCACCACTTTTTTCTTCATCTTTTACTCTTTATAGTTAATAGCCTTTCTTGTATGATTGTATTGAGTGTTTGACCCCTATTTCTTCCCATAGGATTGTACGTCTCATTTCAGTTAGAGGGCCATAGTTGCCCATTTAAGTTAGAGGGCCTTTCCTCCCTGAGTGTTACGTCTTTAAAATATAAAAAAAAAAAAAAAAAAAAAAGAAAGAAATTTATATATAGAATCTTTCTAATTTTCTATCTTTACTGTTTGTTAGTATTTTTACCTCAGTAGATAGTATTATTCGTATAGTTAGCATTGTTGTCTTTTTTCCTAGGTAGCTTTATTAGTTTGCTCTTGTTAGCATGTCTAAGGAAAAGGACAGAGAATACTAGGACCATCGCCCTTTGGGGTTTAATAGGTTCATAGGTTCATAGGTTCATACTAGGCTATCTGCCCTAGGGCATTTATAAGCCTAGCCAGAATGTGTTTGGCTTTCGCCACCCATTTTAAATTTATTTTGCTATGCCCTTTTTCGAGGTTAGTATACTGTGCCTTTGTCTAACAGTGACACTGAAGTGATACCCGGGGTAAACCTACGATCTCCCATCCACTCATCAAGATTCCTCTTGAAGAGAGTCAATGAGGGACTCTGCCTAATCTGGACTGGGATTTTATTCCAGAGTGAAGGGAGCCTCTGGGTTATGAATCTGTCCCTCCAGCATGTCCTATTTATTTCAGTGCTGAGGTTCAAGTCTCTCGAGCATGTAGCTCGATGGGATTTGGATTTTCTGAGGTGCAGCATGTCCATTAATTCCGGGTTGGACATGGCTTTATACGTCAGGCACAGATCGCCTCTGAACAGGTGGTATGCCACTGAGTAGAGCTGGAGTTTCTTTAACCGGGCAGCATATGGCATCTGTTTGAGCCCTTTGATCCTCTTGGTGAGGTACTTTTGGGGTCTTTCCAGTTGTTGCAGGTGTCTGGTAAGGTACATCCCAAAAGGGGCATTGTACTCAATTATGGGCCTGATGAGGGATGAGTAAAGAGGCACGATGACCTCCCCTGATCTAGATGTGAATCCCTTCATGATTAGGTGGGCTTCAGACCAGTTGTTTTACATTAGGAAGGTTTGTGGCAAGCACTGTGGTGGCAGGACAGGTAGCTTTCATCCTTCTAAGTTGGGAACTGCTGATTGAGAGCCCAGTGTCCAAGTGTATTAGTTCTGGTTTAGGCACTTGGGCTTCAGGCCAGTTATTTTACATTAAGAAGGTTCGTGGTCTGCACTCTTGTGGGAGAAGAGGCTGGACTCTGCCCTTCTGAGCTGGGAATTTTCTGGTTAAAGGTTTATAGTGCCTGAATATTTGAACTGTATCTTACTGAAATTGGTTCACCTTGTTTGCTCTAGCATAGACTAGATCCAGGCCTACTGAATCTAGCTTTGTTTATATGCTTGTTGTTTGTTTGCTTGTTATTTCCCTGGAAGCTAATTCCACCTAATACGCAACTTCTCAGCTTCTGTGGATCACTAGTGATATCTGCATTGCTTACTGTACTTATTTCCTTGTTTCACTTGAAAGAAAGTTACTGTTTGTCGTTTTGCATTTAGTTACTTGTAACACATTGCACTCAAGTTACCTGGCACTTGCTCACTAAAGCAATTATATGTCAGCACTAAAAATTAAAAGCACTACACCCTCACTCCCCACTGGCCCTTGTTTTCAATTAAGGATTTCCCAATATTATTCTAGCATGTACAAAGGTCAGTTGTCAATCTCCTCTCCGGTCCAGCTGGTGAATCTGGGAATCTTGAGGCAATGTTATAACTGCCTCATGTACACAGACAACCCTCTCCTCCTCCCACATAACACAAATACTTGTGAGAGATGCAGCTATTTAGCCAAACTGGAGGCTGAGCTCTCTCAACTCAGGACTGGCAAGACCAGACACTAGGAGAAGGCAACTACACACACCACAAAACCAGCCTCACATAATGCTACCACTCCACTGAATCAAACACATAAACACACAAAGACATACTCGGAGGCTCTGAGTAAAAATTTACCTAAACAGCAGAGGCCTCCAAAGCAGACACCCAAACAACTGCTACCTCAAGACACCCCACAAGCAACACATAAACCACAAAAGCAGTGTGCAAAGCAGTCACAGCCCTTAAGGCCAAATACAACACCAAACATACTTGTCATAGGTGACTCCATAGTCAGACACACTGACGTCCCACTCACCAGGCTGAACAAGGAGAGGGTCACAGTAAGCTGCCTATCGGGCGCTAGAATCCGCCACATAACACAAGCACTTTCGGGTCACTCCACGGCAAGTACAAATATGACACAGTCATTGTCCATGCTGGTGTGAACGACCTGAGACATACCTCCCTGGACTACATGAAAAGAGACATAGAGGAGCTCTCTGATTATGTAGCCCAGGCAGGTATGACCCTAACCCTGAGCAGTATCCTTCCTTCACCAAGAATGATGCCACAATATAGAGACAAGATGATCAGCTTTAACAATTGGCTTAATGTCTGGTGTCATTCAAAGGGGATCCAGTGTCTGTCTGCCTGGGATGACATGCTTGACAAGCCACGCTGCTTCAAGGGATGGCTTGCACCTGTCACCCTGGGATTCCGGATATTGGCTAAGGCTCTTGCCACCCCATAGTGCCTTTTTAGGCAAGGCTCAAATTCTAAACCTACCACCCTAGAAAACAAAAATGGGAAGAAACTGAGGGTAATGCTGCTCAATGCCAGAAGTCTAAATCTCAAAATGCACGCACTCGAGGCCCTTCTCAGTATGGAGAACATCGATGTCTGTGCTGTAACTGAAACCTGGTTCAAGGCTCCTGAGAGCACCCGGCACTATTAGGTTTTACTCATATCATGCGTTCCGCCCCAAAACCCGGACCACACCACAAAAGGAGGGTGTATCCATATTCATAAAGGATACTCACACCTCCAGGTTGGTGGCAATGCATGAAGCTTCGAAACCATCCAGGTGCAACTAACCATAGGCAAAACTGCTCTACAAATTGTAGCATGCTACAGGCCACCCTCTCAAACTCAGGACCCCACACAGCCTTCCTGAAGACACTGGAGGGTATAAATGTATCTCCAAACACCATCATATTGGGTGACTTCAACTACCCGAATATAGACTGGGAACATTACTCAAGCCCTAACTTTCTAGCCCAACGGTTCCTGGAGTTCATAAATTCAAATGCCATGGAACAGCTAGTCACTGTTCCCACGAGAGGAGAAAATATACTAGATCTCATTATCACAAACATGGGGACAAAATGCTCCACACCGAAGTATATCCTCATTGGTGAGATCTGATCATAAACTAATCTCACTGGAAATCCACATCCCGCCCCACCCCAAACAAAAAGACCATAGTGAAGAACTTCTCTAAAGCAAACTTCACACTACTCAAGACTGGTGTGGTATCCTTCAAGGCCCCTGAGCCAGAGGAAACCACAACCCAAGCTGCGGAAGCCCTTACAAATGCCTTCTATGAACACCTCCAGGACTGCATGGATCAGGCAATCCCAAATAAAACCAAGACTCTTTCCACAAAGGGCAAACGTCCAGTCTGGTGGACCCCAGCCATTAACAAACTTTACAATAAGAGGAGAAAGCTATTACATGATAGAACAAAATCCATAAAAGGGAAGTCACCCCTGATCATTATTAGTAAAAAATACGAGCAGTCATAAAATCAACTAAGGCCAATTTTGAGAGAAAAATTGCCATGGATTCAAAGGACAATCATAAGGCCTTTTTCAGCTATGTTAGGAACCTGGTGGAAACTCCCAGATATGCTCAGAATTAGTCCAAAATGATACAAAAATCACTGAACCCACAGACATTGCCAACATACTGGCAGACAGGTTCAGTGCAAACTTCACCCCTCTCCCCACTAAAGGAGAGATAACTATCCCAGCCGAGTGTAGCCTCCCGGACATCTCAAATGCGCAGGTGAAAGCTGCTCTCTCTAAAGCTAAAAACACAGCATCAATGGGACCGGATGGTGTCCCCGGCTGTGTGCTACACGAGCTAAATGAGGAAGTAAATAAGGCAGCTGTTTAATCTCAGCCTTACCACAGGATACGTGCCCAAGGAGTGGCGTCACGGCAACTGTGGTCCCACTCCACAAAGGCGGCCTCTATGGACCCTGGTAATTACCACCCATAAGCTTAACAAGTCTAGTCTGCAAAGCTATGGAGAGGATCATAATGGAGCTCATAAACAAAGATATAGGGGACTTGCAGACATTGGACCCGACCCAGTTTGGCTTTGTCAAGGGAAGATCATGCCTTTTGAACTTGGTCGACTTCTTCAAACAGTCACCAAGGCCATTGATGAGGGAAAGGCAGTCCATACAGCCTACCTTGACCTTGCAAAGGCTTTGACACAATACCCCACTCGGTATTGTAGAAAACTTACCAGTTTAAATGTAAACCCATATGTCACAAGATGGGTTGCAAACTGGCTTAAGGACAGAACCCACAGGGTTAGAGTTGCTGGCGCTGTGTCAGACTCCAAGCCGGGTCACAAGTGGTGTCCCACAGGGCTCGGTCCTTGGCCCCTATTGTTTGGCATATACTTCTCAGAAGTACAGGCCAACATGGGAGGACTTTGGCTGACAAAGTTTGCAGACGACTGCAAACTGGGCCATAGTGGAAAGTGCATCGGACACGGATATCCTTCAGAAGGGACTCACAGAAACAGATAGCTGGTGCCAGAGCCATGGCCTGAAGATAAACGCCAAAAATGTATAGTCATACCCTTCGGGAAAAACAAGGTAACCCCAAGCTACCATATAGGTGGCAATCCACTAAGCACAGAAGAGGTTATCAGGGACCTGGGGACCCAGGTTGACAGTGGCCTTTCTTTGACACTCACATTGCTAAAGTGGTTAGAAAGACCTTCTACATTGCCCACCTGATCATGAAGGGATTCACATCCAGATCTAGTGAGGTCATTGTTCCCCTGTACTCTTCACTTATCAGACCAATGATCGAGTACAATGCCCCATTCGGGATGTATCTCACCCGACATCTGCAGCAATTGGAGAGACCCCAAAAGTTCCTCACCAAAAGGATAAAGGACTCCAAAATCTGACATATGCTGCCAGATTGAAGACACGCCAGCTCTATGCAGTCGCTTACCGGCTGCACAGAGGTGTCATGTGCCTGACATACAAGGCCATGTCCAACCCGAATTAATGGACATGCTCCACCTCAAAAATCCAAATCCACCAAAACCACTAGAGCAAGCGACTTAAACCTTAGCACGGATATAAATAGGACGTGCTGGAGGGATAGATTTATCACTCAGAGACTCCCTATGCTGTGGAATAAAATCCTGGTCCATGTGAGGCAGAGCACCTCGCTGACTCTGTTCAAGAGAAATCTAGACCTATGGATGGGAGATCGTAGGTTTACCCCGGGAATCATCTCTGTGTCACTGCTGGACAGAGGCACAACAAACTAATGGGCACAGTATTTTTTCATATAAGGGGTGGCGTAAGCCACAAAAATTTGGGCTAGGCTTATAAATGCCTTAGGGCAGATAGCCTAGTATAAACCTATGAAACTATATAAAATGTTTTTCTAACCACTTTGGCCACGTGGTTGTCAAATGAGAGATTGCTATCAACTTGGGTCCCCAGGTCCCTAATTACTTCTTCTGTACTTAATGGATTACCACCTATGTGGTAATTTGTGGGCACTTTGTTTTTGCCAAAGGGGATGACTATACACTTTTTGGCATTTAGCTTGAGGCCATGGCTCTGGCACCAGTTGTCTGTTTCTATGAGGCCCTTTTGGAGGATGCTTGTGTCGGCTGGCAAGTCAATTATGGTGCCCAGTTTGCAGTCATCTGCGAAATTGGTCAGCCACAGTCCTTCCGTGTTGGCCTGTACCTCCGAGAAATATATACCGAACAAGAGAGGTCCCAGGACTGAGCCTTGTGGGACACCACTTGTAACTGGTTTGGAGTCTGACATGGTTCCAGCAATTCTAACCATGTGGGTTCTGTCCTTGAGCCAGTTTGCAATCCATCTAGTGACATAGAGGTTTATATTTAAGCTGGTGAGCTTATATATAATGCCCGAGTGGGGTATTGTATCGAAGGCTTTTGCGAGGTCCAGGTAGGCTGTGTGGCCACCTTCCCCTCGTCAATGGCCTTGGTAACTGTTTCAAAGAAATCAACCAGGTTTAAGAGGCAGGATCTGCCCTTAACAAAGCCGAACTGGGTAGGATCCAGTGTCTGTAGGTCCCCAATATCTTTATTTATGAGGTCCATGATGATCCTTTCCATAGCTTTGCAGACCAAGCTAGTCAGGCTTATGGGGGCAATAGTTTCCAGGATCCGTTGAGGCACCACCTTTATTGGAGAGGGACCACTGTTGCTGTACGCCACTCTTTGGGCACATATCCTGTAGTAAGGCTGAGATTGAACAGTAGTTTTATGTTTGGGTTTAGCTCTTCTTGGAGTTCATGTAGGACACAGCCCGGGACACCGTCTGGTCCCATTGATGCTGTGATTTTTGCTTTGGAGAGGGTGGCTCTTACCTGAGCATCTGAGATGTCAGGGGGGCAGCACTCTGCTGGGATAGATATTTGCCCTTTTGGTGGGGAGTTTGCTGAACCTGTCAGCTAGGATGTTGGCAATGTCTGTGGGTTCAGTGTATTTTTTGTCATTTTGGACTAATTATGAGCATATCTGGGAATTACCACCCAGGTTCCTAACATAACTAAAGAAAGCCTTGTGATTATCCTTAGTGTCCTGTGCAATTTTTCTCTCGAAGCTGGCCTTAGACAATTTTATGAGTGCCTGTAGTTTTTTGCTAATACTGATCAGTGATGCCTTCCCTTTTTGGGATTTTGCTCTATCATTTACTAGCTTCCTCCTTCTATTGTATAGTTTGTTTATGGCTGGGGTCCACCAGACAGGACGCATGCCTTTGGAGGATTGGGTCTTGGTTTTATTTGGGATCGCATGATCCATGCATTCCTGAAGGTGTTCATATAATGCGTTTATAAAGGATTCTGCAGTCTGGGCCGTATTTTCCACAGGCCCGGGGGCTTTGAAGGATTCCACCTCAGTTTTAAGGAGTGTGAAATTTGCTTTAGAGAGGTTTTTCACTGTGGTTTTCTGGGCAGGGGGTGGGGTCGGGATGTGAATATCCAGTGAGATTAGTTTATGGTCTGATCTTACCAGTGAGGGATACACTTCTGGTCTGGAGCATAGAGTCCCCATGTTGGTGATGATCAGGTCCAGTATGTTTTCCCAAACACTTACAAAAACAGCAACAGTCTGTAAGTCACAAACCAAACCAACACCAAAACCAGTAATGCGTCTTTATTACGATCTGGTACCTCGGCCTTTCGCCTTCAAAGGATCACAAATACAAAGTGCAACCAACTGTTTTTATACAAAAAAATAAAGTTGATCAGCACTAACTATTCAATTAACTTCATTAATTAATTCATTAATCATATTTTAAAGTGATTACACAGTGTTTTTCTTATATATAAAAAATATATATCACACCTAAAATCCCTTCAAGTTAAATGTGCTTATGCTATAAAGTTACACATACTATAAATCAAATATATGAATCAAATGCATTTCCTTACTGCATAAATACCTTCAAATCACTTATTCTTTTTGATTTGAAGTAACAAATGCTGTAGATTACATATATTTTTTCACAAATTACATAAATTCTTCTACTACATACTCAAGTGCACATAATTATTAATATAAAATATACAAATTAATTATATCAAAAGATAATAATCAATTATAATCTAAACATAGAATTCTTACTAATATAAACAGTAATATTATCTCATAATGCTACACAATACATAAGTTTTAAATTTTATTCTTTAAATACTTAATTCTAAATTCAATCCATAAGGTTTAAGTGTATTAAATTTCAAAATCATCCTTGTCTCCAATTCAAGTAATTTTTGAATAAAAACTCCCCCACCTTCACAATTAAATGGTTTACCCAAAACACAAAACTTCAAACTGCCAGGGTCACCATTGTGTTTTTCCAAAAAATGCTTGGCCACAGGACTAAATTCATTTTTGTTTCTAATATCTTTTAAGTGTTCCAAGATACGAACACGAACCATTCTTTTTGTTTGTCCTATGTACCAAGTATTATTGCAAGAGCAACCTAGAATGTATACCACTTCCACTGATTTACAATTAAATCGATATCTCGCTGAGAAGGGCACACCATTGATGTTGGTTATATTACTGATTCTTCCACAAATACTACAATGACCACATGCATAGGTGCCTACTATAATATTCCCCCTTTCCTCTTCACCTTTGCTAAAAAAGTTATAATTTAATAACTCCTTCAAATTTTTCCCTCTCTTGTAAGAAAAAATTATCTGTTTGGGAAACATGAAACCTATATTCTCATCCTCATATATTAAATACCAATACTTTCTCACAATGTTACTTAATTCTTTTGATAAAGGAGAATATTTAGTAACAAAAAATAATTTAAACTCATTAACCTGAGCTTCACCATTATTTCTATCTCTCACTAAAGAATTTTTCCTTCCTCTTACTGAAAAATTTTGTCTGTCCCGTCTACCTTCATATTGTCTATGTTCAATGTGGTCCATAATTCCTAATACTTTATTCTTAGATAATAATAAATGGTCTTCATTGTAACCTCTTTTAGCTAATCTTAATTCAACATTCTTTAACTCATTATGTCTCTCATTAACATCACTGGTGTGGTCATGAATTCTTTGAAATTCACCGAACGGTAATGACCATATCAAATGTTCAGGGTGCATGCTCTCTGCATGTAAAAACATGTTTACAGCAGTCTCTTTTCTGAAAGGTCTATACCCTATTCTATCATATTCATGAAATAATGTTATATCTAGAAAATTGATCTTATCTCTATTATATTCACAAGAGAAGGTTAGACCATGACCATTATTATTTAATTCCTCAAAGAATTCTAAAAATTCAGTTATATCACCACTACATATCAATAAAAGGTCATCAATAAACCGCTTATAGAATACTACAATTTCCAGTATGTTTTCCCCTCTTGTGGGAGTGGTAACAAGTTGTTCCATAGCATTTGAGTTTATAAATTTTAGAAACCTTTGGGCTAGGGTGTTGGAGCTAGAGTAATGCTCCCAGTCTATGTTTGGGTAGTTGAAGTCACCCAATATAATGGTGTTTGGAGAGACCTTCATATTTTCCAGTGTTCTCAGGAAGGCCGAGTGGGGTTCCTGGGTTTGGGAGGGTGGTCTGTAGCAGGCTATAAACTGGAAGGCAGTTTTACCCACTGTTAGTTGCACATGAATAGTCTCTGATGCTTCGTGCTTTGCCACCAACCTGGAGGTGTGGGTATCTTTGATGAATATCGATACTCCCCCTCCTTTTGTGGTTTAGTCCAAGTTATGGGGCCGAAAAGCATGGTATGAGGTATAACCTGGTAGTGCTGGGGTGCTCTCGGGAGCCCTGAACCAGGTTTCTGTTACTGCACAGATATCGATGTTCTCCATGCTAAGGAGAGTTTCGAGTGCATGCATCTTGAGGTTTAGACTTCTGGCGTTGAGTAGCATTACTCTTAGTTTCTTATCCCTTTAGTACTAATAAATGTGATAAATGTTCACAGAAGATGTTATTGACAGACAGTCACATTAGCTGTGTGTACTGCTTAGGCGATGCCCACTTACATGAGCACTGTACTTTTTGCCATGCCTTTAGTACTAGGGTTCTTAATGAGAGGAAATGCAAACTGACAGCTAGGGGTCTTATGACCAGTTCCTTCCAGGCACAGCTGGGACTTGGTCAGACAGCTCCTAAGACTACCAAATGAAAATCTTCAGCTCCAGCTTCAGGACCATCGAAAAAGTCCAAAGCAACAGAGCCAAGGCATTCTGGCTCCAATTCTGCTTCCTCTGTCTTGGTGCCGTCGGTCTCTTCTGTGCCGAGGCAACCTTTGGTACAAAGACAGTTACCTAACATTGACCCTGTCTCACCTACCTTGAGATCTCCTATTTTGGAGAGAAAGAGATCTCCTTCTGTCTCCACCTAATCCTCCAGGACACTCTCAGATGAGGACATCAAGCGGGTGGTGAAGAGGTTGCTCTCTGACTCAGCTCTGGCAAGAAAATTGGCCCCTCTGGACCCAAAGGCTTTGGAGCCAACCCTTTTGCAATCCACTGCCCCTCCTCTGACTGCGTCACTCTTGGAGCCAATCATTTCAGGTTCCTCAATGTTGGATCCTTCCATTCTGAGAATTCTTCCTGCTTCCTCGGAACCGATAACTCTATCCTCAGTGGCTCAGTCTCGAGTCAAGGGATCTGGGAGCCAACGATCTCAAATCGACTCCGAGGGGGATAGTCACCCTGGGTTTTCTTCGGAACTGACCCTCCCTCTCAGCGCTTCAGCTCGACTCAGCTCGGTTCCCACATCTGCTTCGGAGCCATTTCCCCTTGCTCAGAGCCGATCATCTGTCTCCTTGGAGCAGAGGTCTTCTTTGGAGCGGGGAGGAAAGGCCTTCGAAGCAATAGAGAAGGCTTTATCTTCTGTAAAAGCCATACCTTTGGAACTGATGTCCCACCAGCAGCCGGCATCAACTTCTTCTCCCCTGCTACCCCCACAGCATAGGGAACCAGAGACTCAAGCAGCCCCCATTTGAGGTGCCCCCTCTTCCGAGACCTCCCCAGATTATTCTACAGGAGAGCTCCCACGGAAGAGACTTTGTAAGAGGAAGCATGTTGACTCACCTGAGTCTGTCACGTCTGACACTGATTTGGAGGAATCAAAAGGGGCCCCTAGATCCCCCTTTGAGGATGTGTCCTTTTCTGACATCCTGGAAGTCCTCAGACAGAGGGGTGATTGGAAGACCTCTAACCCTACTGAGGACGAATCAGTGTATCTTGAGGCCTTTGGTTCTCAACCTTCCACCTCCTGGGTGACACCGCCTTATGACCAGCTCTTGGAGGTCATATTGCGGAAAGCCTGGCCCTCCCCAGACACAGTGGAACCTGTCCCAAGGAGGCCAAACAAATTCATGACTGCACCAGAAGATAAGTCTTTTCTTTCCAAAGGGGTTCCTGTTGATGCTATGGTGGTAGCAGTGACCACCAAGAAGGAGTTGTCCGAGACATCCTCCAATATCCATCCTTCTAACAAGGAGTCCAGGATGATGGATAAATATGGAAAGCATACCTTCTCTTCAGCGGCATTTACCATAAGATCGCTGAATTACCTTTCCCATTTTACTCAACTTCAGAGGGATCTCCTGAAGGAGTTGGGAGATACCCTTCAGGGTTCAGTAGCTTTGGCATCCATGGATAAGGTTTCTGCACAGCTCTCCACCCTTACATCAATAGCTAACTCCTCCACGAGGATGATTTCCTATGCAGCGGATGGAGCAAGTAGGGCTGCTGCAGCAGGAATCTCTCTTAGGAGACATTCTTGGATGCGTCTTTGTAACTTCATAGAATATTTTAAGTCTTCCTTCACCAATGTCCCCTTTGATGGTTCAACTCTTTGTGGACTACAGGTGAAAGAGTCCTTGACCAGGTGCAAACAGGAAGGGAAAACCTTATCTGCTGTTGGAGTCCATTTTTCCCTTCCTTCTAGACCCTATCCAAGGGTCAAACAGGAGGGAAAATGTGGTTCTGTAAATCCCAAAAAGGTCTCCCTCAGGCACAAGGTCAACTCTCCCCTAGGGGAAGAGGGGGAGGATATAATGGAAGATGCTGTCCTCATGGCAGATGAGGTACACAACACCAGGGAGATAGAGAAACCTTCTCTGATTGTCCCTTCCATCGCCCCTAAGGGGTTGCCTGACTGTCTCTGGAGGCAGTCGGGGGTCATCTATTGCTGTACCCAAGCACCTGGCTAAATATTTCACAAGATCATTGAGTACAAACCATAATATTCAGAGGTTACCTTATTCCCTTTGTTTCCAATCCCCCAGACGTAGCACCCATTCATCTAGACCATACAACATCAGAGGTCATCTCATTGCTGCAAAAAAGAGTCATCCAAGAAGTCCCCACAGAGCAAATAGGATCTGGAACTTACAATTCTTTTTAGTTCCAAAAAAGACAGGGGACTGGAGATCAATTCTAGATCTCAGCAAACTCAACAAGTCTGGAGAGAAATCGAAGTTCTGAATGATCACTCTGCAGTCGATTTTTCCCTTTATCGGGAAAGACAATTGGATGTGCTCAATAGATCTTCAGGATGCATACTACCACATCAAAATGGACAGGTGCTCCAGAAGACATGCTTTCAGCTGGGAGCCAGTCATTTTCAGTTTCAAACACTGCCCTTTGGCCTCACTACAGCCCCCAGAATGTTCACCAAATGCATGGCAGTGGTAATGGCTCACCTCAGACATCAAGGATTCCAGGTGTTTCCATACCTAGACGACTGACTCCTCACTGCTACCACCAAGCATCAACTGATCAGAACCAGGGACAAGACTCTATCCTTGTGCGCCAGTTTAGGCATCACAGTAAACCTAAAAAAATCAGCCTTATCTCCAGCGCAGCACATTGTATTCTTAAGCTCAGAAATAAACTCAACCACTATGACAGCAAGACTAACACCAGAAAGAGTAGAATCATTGCACAACCAAGTCAGATCTTTGCTAAGCAATCACAAAGTTCAGGCCAGGGTAGTCCTTCAAGTCCTAGGGACTATGGCATCCTTCATTCTATTAGTTCCCCTAGCCAATCTGCACATGAGAGTACTTCAGTGGCTACTATTTGCCCAATTGGCAATGCAGGATCTTCCCCTGTCTCATCAGATTCTCATCACAAACACCTGCAAGAAGGATCTGACATGGTGGTTGCATACAGAACAAATTCTCTTAGGTCGTCCACTTGTTCCTCCTCCACAAAAGGCAGTTTTGATTACAAACGCCTCCCAGATAGGGTGGGGGGGCATTATCTGGGAATGACGGTCCAAGGTACTTGGCAGAACCATGAGAGCCACTTGCACATCAATGTTCTGGAGATGAGAGCAGTGCTATATGCGTTGCAATCACTTCACACTTCTCTTCCCACTGGGACAATTGCGATTCAATCAGACAACATGTCTGTCATGTGATACATAAACAAGCAAAGGGGAACCAAATCTTATCTGCTTTGCTGAGAGGCCTTAAGAGTTTGGAAATGGGCGATGGACACTCAGTGCTTTCTGGTAGCAATGCACATCACGGGGAAGTCCAATGTGATAGCAGACAAACTCATTTGAGCAATTTTCATGCCTCACTAGTGGTCCCTGAATTCAGAAGTTGTGAAAGGGATCTTTCACAGATGGGGCCAGCCTTGCTGCGACCTATTTGCCACACACCTGAATACCAAATTCAACAGCTACTTTGCTCTAATTCCCCATCCAGGGATGTCACCCAGGGATGCTGTAGTCCACGATTGGCCCCCGGAACTCCTTTATGCCTTCCAACCTTTTCCTCTCATTCCAAAAGTGATACAGAAAGCAAAACAGTTGAAAAGTACCCTGATCCTCATTGCTCCTTACTGGCCTCGTCAAGTCTGGTTTCCCTTCCTGTGGCCCTACCTCTTGGAGGAACCATGGATTCTGGAACCATCTCCAGGCTTCCTGATTCATCAATTGGGGCAGTTCCATCCTACCATCCACACCCTAAAATTGACAGCATGTCTGCTCCAGTTCCACGAATAGCCAGGTGTGTCTCCCTCTCACCTTCAGTCAAACACATTCTGATTTCTTCCCACAAGCCTTCCACTAGGAAGTTATATTCCAGCAAATGGAAAAGGTTCTCTATTTGGGCTGTAAACCAAGGCTTACATCCCTACACAGCTCTTACAGAATCTATTTTGTCCTTCCTTGCATCCATCTTTTATGAAGGAGCTGCGGCTACTACGGTTAGAGTTCAGTTAGCTGCCATCTCTAATTACCATTTTGGTTACATGGGAAATCCCATCATGTCCCACTCTTTGTGCAAAACCTTTTTGAAGGGAGTTCTCCTTCTCAGGCCTCCAATCAAACAGCCACCAGAACTCTGGGACCTAAACTTAGTTCTCACATCCTTAATTTCTTCCCCCTTTGAACCCTCTTCTTCATCAGATCTAAAATTATTGTATTGGAAAACACTATTTTTAGTAGCTATAACTTCTGCTAGGAGAGTCTCAGAATTGCAAGCTCTTACTATTCAACCTCCTTACATTGTTTTCCACAAGGATAGAGTCTCACTTAGGACTAACCCTTCTTTTCTTCCCAAGGTTTGTTCAGAACATAATCACTACTGTGCTCAATGTTTTCTGGAATTCATAAATTCCAATGCCTTGGATCAACTTATCCACACCCCCACCAGGGGCAGCAATATCCTAGACCTGGTCATTACCAACATGGGCAACTGGTGTTCCACACCAGAGGTCAATTCCTCATTGGTTAGATCCGGCCACAAGCAAATCACCCTAGACATCCATATCCCATCCCCACCCCACCCCATTAGGGAAACCACCATAAAAAATTTCTCCAAAGCCAACTTCACACTTCTTAAGACAGAAGTGGCAAACTTCATGACACCCATGCTGATGGACAATAGAGGTATGACTGCTGAATCCTATACAATTGCACTTTATAAGCACTTACATGAGTGCATGGATCGTGCAATCCCTAACAGAACCAAGATGCTATCCTCCAAAAAAAGGAAGCTAATCTGGTGGTCACCTGCCATAAACAAACTCTACAACAGAAGAAAGAAACTGTTGCAAAAAACAGTAAAATCCCATGATTGGAGGAACTCCATGGTCAGCCTCAGTAAGAAGCTGAGATCCCTCATAAAATCCTCCAAAGCTAGTTACAAAAACAAAATCACCACTGATTCTAAAGACAACCACAAAACATTTTATAGCTATGTCAAGAATCCCAATAGCAACACTCAGATCTGCTCTGAGTTACAGCACAATGACACTAAATATACAGAACCAACTGATATTGCCAACATCCTGGCAGATAGGTTCAGTGCTAACTTTACCTCTCTCTCATCCCCTAAAGGGCCCATCTCTATACCGGAAGATTGTAAAGCTCCAGTAAATACAGCTGCACAGGTAAAAAACACACTCTCCAAAGCCAAGAACATAGCATCCATGGGACCTGACCACATCCCAGGCTGCATTCTACATGAACTACAGAATGAACTGGCACCCCACCTAAGTACCATGTTCAATCATAGCCTCACCTCAGGATTTGTGCCCACTGAATGGTGCACAGCAATGGTTACCCCACTCCACAAAAGGGGAGCCACCACGGACCCCGGGAACTACCGCCCCATTAGCCTGACGAACCTGGTCTGCAAGGCTATGGAATATATCACCATGGAACTTATAAACAATGACATTGGTAATCTCCAAACTCTGGACCCTACCCAGTTCAGGTTTGTAAAAGTCAGATCATGTCTCCTAAACCTGATAGACTTTGAAGCAGTCACCAAAGCCGTAGATGAGGGTAGGGTGGTTCACACAACCTATCTAGATCTCACCAAGGCTTTTGACACCAACTCCCACTCTGGAATTATAGATAAATGCACTAAACTAGGTATAAATCCCTATGTCACAAGATGGGTTGCCAACTGGCTCACTGACAGAACCCACACTGTGAAAGTAGCAGACTCTAAATCCAACTTCAGACTAGTGACAAGTGGAGTACCACAGGGTTCAGTCCTAGATCCTCTCCTGTTTGGTATCTACTTCTCTGAAGTACAGGTTAACACAGAAGGTCTTTGGCTAACAAAGTTCGTAGATGACTGCAAACTAGGAGCCATAATCAAAACTCCTAACGATGTGGACATCCTACAAAAGGGCCTCCCTGAGACAGATGCCTGGTGTCAAAGCCATTGCCTCAAGCTCAATGCCTAAAAGTGCATTGTCATCCCTTTTGGTAAAAACTCTATACCCATGAACTTCCACTGAAAGTGTGATAAGAGACCTTGGGACACAGGTGAACAGTAGTCTCTCCTTTGATAATCACATTGCCACAGTAGTCAGGAAATCCTTCTACATGGCACACCTCATCACAAAAGGTTTCTCATCCAGGAAAAAAAAGAGGTCATTGTTTCACTCTACTCATCATTCATTAGACCCATTATAGAGTACAACAACCCTTTTGGTATGTACCTCACAAGACATCTACAACAACTGGAAAGGCCACAGAAATACCTCACAAAGAGGATTACCGGTCCCAAACAGATGCCCTACTCAGACCGTCTCAAATAACTCCAGCTTTACTCTGTCGCATATCGCCTACTCAGAGGTGATCTCTGCCTAACATACAAAGCTATGTCAAACACAGAGCTGTTGGACATGCTCCACTTAAAGAAATGACAATCCCTCCAAGCTACACGCTCTAGGGATCTAAACCTTGTCACCACAATAAACAGAACATGCTGGAGGGATAGATTCCTGTCCCAGAGACTTCCCATACTCTGGAACAAACTACCTATCTATATCAAACAAAGCTCCTCATTAGCACTCTTCAAGAAAAATCTTGATGATTGGCTGGAGATAGGAAATTCACCCCGGGGATCACTTCTGTGGCTCTGCTTGACAGGGGCACAGGAAAATAATTTTCTTGGGTGGCAAAAGCCAGGGTACCATTTGGCTAGGCTTATATAGGCCCTAGGGCCAATAGCCTAGTACCTACCTATGAACAAATGTCAATAAGTAAATAATAAGGAGAGCAAAGTCATGGAGAGATTAGGGAAAAAGTATATACCTCTGCTACTTTGGCCTTCATGGCAATTAATTATCAAACTCATATGGCCACATATTCCCTAGCACTCTTAGATGCAGAAAAGCTGCTTTCTGAGCTCCCTGATTCTCACACCAAGGCTAAGCTCTCCTCCATTCTCAATTCTCCTGCCCAGGTTACAAGGCACTCCATCAAGTGCAGTTATGATGGCATGGAGGCCTCAACCAGGGCAGCTGCATCTGGGTCTGTCCTGAGGAGGTATTCATAGCTCAGGCTTCAAACCTTTCCTGATTATATAAAAGCCAAGATCATGGATGCTTCTCTGAACAACAAAGCCTTGTTTGGAAACTCAGCAGCAGAACTATTTAAATCTCTACAAGAAAAGGTCAAGGAACACCAATATCTAAAATATAGCTTTGTTTCCCTTGTCCCCAGGTTCCAGAGGAATTACCCTACCAAAACCACTTTTGTCAGAAAGCCAGCTAGACCACCATTTGCCAAAGGTAAGAGGGTTTTCAGGAAACAAATCCCTTCTGCTTCCTCTACTGCCACTTAGAAACAGCCCTTTCAGGCTAAGCCTGGTAGTCTGTGACTACCCACCTCCAGGCCCATCTACTCCTTTGTCTCTTCGCTGCTCTCTTTCCTTCCCTGTTTGGAATCAGATAATCTATGACTCTTGGGTCCTTTCCATCATCCAGAAAAGATATTTTCTGGTATGGGAAACTCTTCCCTCCTTCAGGGGCATTCCAAAGCCACCAAAAGAACAACTGGGATTCTTTCCCCAGGTCATATCCAGCCTTCTCTCTCAAGGCATTATTCAGGATGTCCCACCCTGTCAGGTGGGAAAAGGATTTTACTCCAGGATGTTTCTGGTTCCTAGGAAGGATGGGCACCTGGAAATCCATTGTAGACCTTTCCCATGTAAATACCTTTGTGAAGGTCCCTACTTTTCATATGCTGACCTTACCCACCCTTCTCCCAGTCCTCTCCCACTCATACTTCCCCAGGCCTTTATGGTGTCATTAGACATCAAAGATGCTCAACTTTATAACCCCATTCACATCCAGTTCAGGAAATTTCTTCACATTTCTGTTGCTTCCTCACATTTTCAGATCTGTGCTTTGCTCTTTGGTCTGTCTATGGCATTGAGGGTCTTCACAAAATGCTTAGCTCCTGTCATAGCCTACTGTAGACTACAGGGTATACAGATTTTTCCTTAACTAGACTATTTTATCATCCAGGCCCCATCTGCAAACATCCTTCAGGAGAATCTCTCCTGGAGAGTCTAGCCTTCACAATAAACTATCAGAAGTCTACTCTGACCCCTTCCCAAGACCACATATTTCTTGGATGCAGGATTCAAACAGAAAATGTCCTGTCCCTTACCTCCCATTTCCAAGACCTCTTGCACATTCAATTTCTTACTGCCAGGGACTTTCTATGCTTCCTAGGCTTAATGGCCTCAATGATTCCTATGCTGCCTTTAGCCAAGTCAGACATGAGAAAATTTCAGTGGTTGTTGAGGACAGTTTGGATGCAACACTTCCACCCTCTGGACTTTGTCATCTCACTCATACCCTGCTTGAAAAGGGAATTAGACTGGTGAATACTTCAGGTTGCAAGGAATACTGGCCTACCCTTACAACCACCTCTCCCCAATCAGCAGCTGTAAACGGATGCTTCAGATGCATGATGGGGTGCAACTTCGAATCCTGGAAGGTCAGGAGATGCCTGGTCTCCAACCCAAACAAAGGAGCATATTAACATTAAAAAAAATGAGGGCCTTGGTTTTGCCCTCCAGATCTTCCAGCCTGTGCTTTCCCCAGGGGTCCTAAGGTGGTTCACAGACAACACCATGGTCCTCTGATATGTCAACAAACAGGGGGGGGGCAAAGTCTTATCTCTTGTGCAGACTAGCTTTACAGGCCTGGCATCTAGCCTTGCAGAGTCAAGTCTCTCTTTGGGCTGTCTACATTCCTTCAACTCAGAATGTTGTGGCAGACACACTCATGGGTCCATGGCTCAATCCCACAAATGGATGTTATACAAGGATGTGTTTTTGGACCTGGTTCATCGATGGGGTATACCTCAGATAGATCTATTTGCCTCCCCCATGAACAGACAACTTCCCAAATTTTGTGCCAGGATCCCACATCCCTTAGCATGGAAGGTAGATGCTCTATCCTTTTCTTGGAAAGGGGTGTTTCTGTATCTATTCCTACCCTTTCCACTTCTCCAAAAGGTCCTGCTGAAACTCCAGCTGGAACAACCAAAATTCTTGCTGGTGACCCCCTTTTGGCCAAGACAACATTGGTTCTCTGTCCTCCTGCATTTAGCCAAGGGCAATCACCACATGTTCCCACACAGTATGGACCTCCTCACACAGGACAAGGGAACTCTAGTACATCCACAGATGTCAACTCTAAACCTGACTGTGGGTGATAGGGTTTTGATTCCCTTCAGGCACCTTTTTTCTGATGATATGCTTCAAGTTTTGCAGGAGGCCAGAAAACCCACAACTAGGAAATCCTACATTTCCAAATAGAAGAGGTTTCCCATCTAGTGTCTCAAAAAGGATTTACAACCACTGTTAACAGATGTCCCAGTGGTCATGTTCTATCTGTGTAAATTGATGAAAAGTGGGCTGTCTTACCTTTAGACCATCTTTCTGTCATCTCTGCATGTCTGCCTATATCTCCACCTTTAGCTTCTAGTTTAACAGTTAAACTGTTCTTAAAAGGCGTCCTTCACATCAGACCACCAAGGAAACCAGTTCCTCCTGTTTGGGATTTCAATTTTGTTTTGGAGAAACTTACCTTGGCCCCATTTGAGCCAGCAAGTTCCTCTTCTCTACAACATTGCACCTGGAAAACTGTTCCTCTCATGGCAATTACTTCTGCCAGAAGGGTTTCTGAGTTACAAGCTCTGATGTCTACCTCCCCCTTCACAGTCTTCCATAGAGATAGGATCTGTTTATGCACTAACCCCTCCTTTGTGCCTAAGGTGGTTAATGAGTTATCTCTCAGTCAATCAACCTTTCAACTTTTTCCTTCCCCCAGTCCTCCAGTAAGAGGATTCTATATACTTTAGATGTGCACAGGCAGCTCAGATACTACCTGAACAAAACTAGTCTTAACCATAAGTCTGAATGCCTGTTTGTTTCTTATCACCAAAGGGCTCTGGGTCAACCTGTTTCCAAACAGACTATCTCTTCTTGGATTTCTAAAGCTGTTTATTTATGTTATTTAGCCAATGGAAAGAATCTCTCTTCTCCTGTGAGGGCACATTCCACTAGTGCAGTGGCCTCCTCTGGAGCCTTCTTTAAAGGCTTTGACACTTGCTCTATCCTGGAGGCAGCTACCTGGTCTTCTGTTCGTAGCTTCAGTAAACCCTATAAACTAGATGTCATCTCCACCACATCCAGGGCTTGGTTTGACAGAGCTGTTCTGCATGTTTTTTTTTGTTTGTTTTTTTTTTGGAAAATGCTTCTGCTCCTCCACCCAGTTGCTCCTCTGCTTGACCTTTGGCACTCTTCCTCATGTTATGAATACTGCAGCATATGAATAGAAGGACATAGAATAGTTGTGTAAAATCTTACCATAACCATAGATGCCCTTCTCTTCTGTATGCTGTAGTATTACTTACCTCATGTACCTTCCCCTGATGCTTGAATGGCCCTTGGTGATATATTTTCCTCACCTAAGATCAGGCTCGTGATTTTGCAGTATTCAGTTCTGAAGTTGGCATGTGCTGACATTTGCTTTATACCTGACATCTCTTTATGAAGGTGTACACTTATTGATGTGTGGCGTCGCACGTATCTCACAGTAGCATTAGACTTTTGTATACTGGTCGGAAGTACAAGTCAGTAGGGGGTGGACTCCCTCATGTTATGAATACTGCAGCATATAGAAGAGAAGGACATCTATGGTTCTGGTAAGATTTTACACAACTATTCTTTTTCTGTTTTATTATTTATTATTAAATATTTCTATATCTTTCATTATGGCTGGTCTTTTAGAGAATACTTTCAACATCTTAAGAGTACTTATGCTTATTTTAGTGACACTGTGGCTGCTCCTGAAAGCCTTGCTGCATTGGTCAAATTCTACCATTTGTATTGGTATTAATTTTACTCAGTATAATTGGGTACCCTTGTAAGAGCCTTAGAGTAGCTGATTGGTGGCAGTGTAATTACCTTATAGTCTGGGCAGAGGGGGCACAATTTGTGCCAGCCTTTCCCAGGTGTGTGTGTGTGTGTGTGTGTGTGTGTGTGTGTGTGTGTGTGTGTGTGTGTGTGTGTGTGTGTGTGTGTGTGTGTGTCAGCTACTTGAAACAGGGACAGAGAGCTCTAAAGTGGTCAGTGTGGAATCTTGTTTGGCCCTGGAAAAATGGAGTCCAGCCCCAGGTCTGGAGTGTGCTTCCTGTGTGCTCTTAAGGGAAATTCTGCTTGGTGCAGAGAGCTACATCTGAAAATACTGTGTGTATCCACGTTTTGTTCCTAATGGCCGTCCCTCACCAGTGTCAGTGGTAAGGATTGAGGCTCCTTGATTATTGTGCTGGAGTAGAGACAGTCACATATTGGTGGCAGCGGGGTGGGATATTAATTGAACTTCAGTAGCCTGTGGGCAGTTGTCACTGAAGGTGTGTGTACTCAGCAGCCACAAGGTAAATATACAGAGTTTCATTTTCATAAGAGTTTCATTTTATTTTTGTTAGTTTAGTTTAGTCAGGGAAAGCAGGTAAAGACGTCAGCAGAGGATTATGGCAAACTCACAAAAAAACAGTTGGCCAAGGTGTGTGAAGCCAAAGGACTGGTGCATGCCAATCTGACTAAAGAGGAAATTACTTCAGCCTTAATTGCAGCTGCAGCACAAAGCAGCAACCAGGAAGACTACCAGTCTGGGGATGGGGATTTGCAGCCTTCAGAAACAGGACAGGTCATCTTTTCCTCAGAGGACTTAAAAATCTGCCTGGAGTTAGAGAGACTTGAACTGGAGGTCAAACATTTGGAATTAGAATATGTAGAGAGACTGCAGCATTTGGAGGTCAAAGAGAATGACAAACTGCAACATTTGGAGGCTGAAGAAAAGGAGAAAGAGCACCAACATGAGAGAGAGATGCTGATTCTTCATTAAGATCATGGAGGTAATGGTGAAGGTAATAACTGAACCCCAGTAGCAATTAGGGTCAGTAAATTTCTTCCACAGTTTACAGAAGGTAATCATTTTGATAGTTTTATTCACATAGTTGAAAGAGTATGTAAACAATATAATGTTAACCAAGGGCAGTATGTAAACAATATAATGTTAACCAAGGGCACTGGGTACAGTTCCTGACCTCATACTCCATGGTAAAGCTGTAGCTGCTGTTTTGAAATTGTCTGCTACTGATTGTTTAAACTATGATAAAGTTAAACAATGTTTATTGGAATGTTTTAAGTTAACACCTGAAGCTTACACAAAAAAAGTTTTGTGAGCATAGATGCAAGGCAGATGAAAGTGCATGTGATTGTGTTGCTGAGTTAAGTACTTCTTTTCATAGGTGGGTGAGGGGGTGTCAGGTCACCACTTTTGAAAAGCTGGCAGACCTTATGGTGAGGGAACAAGCCCTTAGCACTTTGCCTGAGGACATGAGAATCTGGTTGGCAGACTGGGAGTGTATCTCTGCAGATGAGCTGGAGAGAAACGGGGATCTCTACTTAGCAAGCAGGGCACCACAGCACAAGAAGGGGATACCCAGTGCTGCATAAGGATATAAGGGAACACATGGTGGCAGCCTAAAGCACCCCAAAAGAGTCCACCAGTAACAGGGGAAGCCACTAGATGTAATGGGATCCTATCTCGCCTACATTCATAACTGATGGGTTCGGAGCCGATCCATCAGCTCCGACTCAGCCAATATATAGTAGAACGAAGTCTCTAATTGGCTGGGCTACCCCTTATCCCAGAATGCACCACGCCTGCTTCCCCAGATCTCGTTTGCCGCATTTTAAGCTAGACGTGGTCTCGACTTGGCTGGAGCTAAGTGGTTTTTATTACTCTTTTGGTCTTTTGACCTAGGGGTTTCTTCACTAATTTAACAAATAGCTGTTTTAACAGCTTTTCGTGTGTGTGTGAACCTTTTTCTGTGTGGTTGTTTTTTTCTCTACTTACCGGGCAAGGCCCATTTAAGTTAGAGGGCCTTTGCCCTTATTGGTGAGTTAGTGTATTGAATTTGTCTACTTTTAGGTTTGATTTTTTCATCCTACTGTACGTCCTACTTTATCAGGCTAAGTCCGTTTTTAGTTAGAGGGCTTCTGCCCATTTTGAGTTCTGTATCTCAGGCCAGTCCCGTTGTTGAGTCAAGGGCTTGTGCCCTACTTTAAGGTTACTTTTCATGTAAAAATAGTTGTGTCATAGGATGTCAAAAGAACAGAAGTCTGGTTTTAAAATGTGCACCAAGTGCAACTACAAAATGTCTATTACTGATAGCCATGCTGTTTGCGTGTATTGTTTAGGACCAAAACATTTGCAGGAAACATGTAGTGTTTGTCATGCTTTTTCCTCTAGGGTCCTTCAAGAACGTAAAAATAAATTGATCCTTAAGGGCCTTATTAAGCCCTCTTTTGAGGAAGCTTTGGCTTCTCCTTCCTGTCCAGCTTCTAAAAAGAAAAGGTCGTCGGCTCCGACCAGTCCGTCGGAACCGACTTCCAAGAAGCATAGGTTGACCTCTTCTTCCTCGGCTCCAATGGCTTCGGAGCCTCGGGTGGAAGGGTCTGCCTTGATACCTCCTTCCTCGGCTCCATTGGTGTCAGAGCCGCAGGTCGGGGGATTGAGAGGCGAATCACCTGCTTCGGCTCCTTTGGTCTCGGAGCCGTTGGAGGTGTGCAGCTCAGACTCTTCCCCCCGGCCCCAAAGTCTCCTTCGGCGCCGATGATTATTCACATGGTTCCGGATCCGGTGCCGATGGTGTTAGAGCCGTTTCGGAGCCGGTCCCCTGGTCTATCGGAGCCGAAAGAGAAGTTGTCTCGGCCCCCATCTATTTCCTCTAAATCTTCCAGGTTGTCAGACTCAGATTTGGACAGAGTTATCCAGAGGCTTTTCCAGTCCCCGGTTTTTGCAAAAATGGTCTCGGCTCCAGCCCACTCGGCTCCGGAGCTGGCTCCCACTTCGATGCATCCGATTCCTCCTCCAACTTCCTCAGAGCCGTTGGAGTTGGTGATGGTAGAGCGGAGCAGAGTTGTCCAGTCGGAACCGAGATGCCCTCGGAGCCTTTCTGTTCCGACCATCATTCCTACCCTGTCCTCGGCGTCAGGGTTCGGTACCGGGACTTCCTCGGTCGGGGCCGAGGGGAACACTTTGGAACTGGTAGCTTCGGTGCCTAGTCTTCCCCTCGGAGTGTCGGCCGCAGGAATTCCCGGTACCGTGGTGGTCTCTCAGCCAGTGTCCTCCGTGGAGTCTGGAAGTCTTGCTTTTGAGGCCATGAGGAGTGCGCTGGCCATGTCCTTGCCAGCTCAGCAAGTCTCTACCTCACCGTCCCTAGACTTGGGAACTGGTGCTTCTGGTGTGCTTCATTCCCATGACAGTGGGGCCCCAGGGCCTGAGGATACCCCCTTGGGGGGTTCCCTTCTCCCAGGAGGTCCTTCTGAATCCGCTTCAGATGAACCTCCAAGAAAAAAATTGTGCAAGAGGAAGCACATTGACTCCCAGGATGAGTCTATCACATCAGATACTAACCTCGATGATGCGGAGGGGTCCCCAAAATCATCCTTGGATGACGTCTCATTCTCAGATATCCTTGAGATCCTGAGACAGAGAGGCGATTGGCAGTCCAAAACCCCTTCCGTGGAGGAGTCAGTCTTCCTCAAGGCTTTTGGGGCCCAGCCCTCCACCTCCTGGGTGTCTCCACCCTTCGATGAACTACTAGATTTAGTTTCTCGAAGGGTGTGGGAACACCCTGACTCTGTGGAACCGTTGCCCACCAGGCCTAACAAGTTCCTCTCAGCCCCTCCTCAAAAGGAATTTTTGTCTAAAGGAGTTGCAGTAGATGCGATGGTGGTGGCATCTGCCACTCAGCAAGACGTGGCAGAGGCTTCAACGTCTATTCACCCTCCTAATAAGGATTCCAGGAGCATGGATAGGTACGGGAAGCGTACCCTTTCTTCAGCGGCCTTTACCCTGCGGTCGCTGAATTACCTTTGTCATTTTACCAGGCTCCAAAGGGACCTCCTCAAAGAGTTAGGTGAGTCTCTTACGGGTAATCTTTCTGAGGCGTTAGCCCAAACTGTTGGTGCCCAGATGACTACCCTATCTTCGATAGTCAACTCGTCCATGAGGCTCATCTCATATGTGGCCGAAGGGGCGAGTAGAGCAGCGGGAACAGGCGTGGCTCTTAGAAGACATGCCTGGTTACGCTTGTGTCCCTTTGCGGAGGCTTTTAAGTCTTCCTTCACCGACGCCCCCTTTGATGGGTCCTGCCTGTTTGGACCCAAGGTGAAGGACACACTGACTTGGTGTGAGCAGGAGGGCAAGACCTTGACTGCCGTGGAGGCCCGTTTTTCCACTCCCTCTAGACCTTATCCCAAGGCCCAGAGAGGAGGGAAAATGTGGTTCAGGAAATCTCAAAGGTCTTTCCCTACACCACCGAGTGATCCCCCCTCTAGAGGCAGGGGGTGGGATTCAGGAAGACGCCGCCCCAGAGGCTGCAGAGCCCCCCATAACTCTGGAGACCGTGATTCCTTTCGTGGTCCATCCTACGCTCCCCGTCCCTGAGACGTGGCCCGACTGCGCATCTCCGGAGCCAGTCGGGGGTCGTTTTGCAGAACACCCACAGGCTTGGGAATCTATCACCAAGGATCAGTGGGTGCTCCGAACCATAACTGGAGGCTATCTCATCCCGTTCATCAAGATCCCCCCTCTTCCTATCAGGAAAATCCCAGATGTGCCACCCAGTCAGCGGGATCAAGCAGCGGTCGAGGTTTCAAAGCTGCTAAGAAAAGGAGTCATCCAGCCTGTCCCCGCCGACCAGATTGGATCAGGAACTTACTCAAGACTATTTTTGGTGCCAAAAAAGACAGGGGACTTAAGGCCCATTTTGGACCTCAGTTCATTGAATCGCTTTGTAAAAAAATCCAAATTCCGAATGGTCACCCTTCAGTCCATTCTCCCGTTATTGGAGAAGGATGTCTGGATGTGCTCCATAGATCTCAAGGACGCTTACTATCACATTCTGATAAGTCAAGAGTCCAGGAGTCATTTACGCTTCCGCCTGGGAACCAGTCATTTCCAGTCCTGAGCACTGCCCTTTGGTCTCACCACAGCCCCCAGGGTGTTCACCAAGTGTCTGGCAGTAGTGACAGCTCACTTGAGAAGTCTAGGATTCCAAGTGTTTCCCTATCTAGACGACTGGCTCCTTACTGCCACCTCCAAGCATCTATTAGTTTGGGCGCTTATGACCACAGTCAGTTTGGGTCATTCACTAGGAATCACGTTCAATTGGAGAAAATCTGTGCTGCAGCCGTCTCAGCGTATTACCTTTATAGGCGCAGAGTTATACACAAGAAGAATGCGGGCATTCTTGCCGGTAGAAAGGATTCAGGTCCTGCAGTCTCAGGTTCAAACCTTGTTACCCAGATCACGAGTTCAGGCCAGACTGATTCTGCAGTTATTGGGCACGATGGCCTCGACTGTTCTTCTAGTCCCCTTAGCCAGGCTGCACATGCGGGTGCTACAATGGCTACTGTCGGTTCAATGGTCCTTTCAGGAACTTCCCTTGAACCATTTGGTCCAGATTACCGAAATTTGCCGTCGGGACCTACATTGGTGGCTGCTTCAGTCCAACCTGGACCAGGGGCGACCCTTTGCCCTTCAGCCTCCCATCGCCACAGTGACCACGGACACCTCCCAGACAGGGTGGGGGGGTCATTATCTGGACAGGTCTGTCCAAGGCACGTGGCAGGCTCATGAAACGCACTTACATATCAATATCCTGGAAATGAGAGCGGTGCTACTGGTGTTGCAAGCACTTCATCATGCTCTTCCACGGGGTACTATTGCGATCCTATCCGACAACATGTCGGTAGTCTGGTACATAAACAAGCAAGGCGGAACCAGGTCCTACCCTCTTTGCCGAGAGGCCATGAGAGTGTGGCATTGGGCAATTTCTACCCAGCGTTTCCTTGTGGCAACGCACATTCCGGGGAAATCCAATGTGATTGCAGACAGGTTGAGCAGGACTCTCCTGTTACCCCAAGAGTGGTCCCTCAACGACAGGGTGGCTGCAAACATCTTCGCCAAGTGGGGCCTCCCTTGTTGCAACTTGTTCGCCAGTCCTCACAATGCGAAATGCAGGGAGTTCTTCACTCTGACTCCCTCTCAGGGGCAGATTCCCAGGGACGCTCTAGCTCACAGTTGGCCCCCCGGTCTACTTTACGCCTTCCCTCTGGTTCCCCTTCTCCCGAAGGTGATACAGAAGGTGATTTATCTAGGAAGCGACATGATTTTGATCGCTCCACACTGGCCTCGTCAGGTTTGGTTCCCCTTCCTTCTGAGGTATGCGGTGGAGGGCCCATGGTTTCTGGATCTGGTGCCCGACCTGTTGACTCATCAGTTGGGACACTCTCACCCATCCCTCAGGTCCTTGAGGTTGGCCGCTTGGTTACTCCACTTCCAACCTTAGTCAGAGATAACTCCCTTTCTCCAGACGTCATCCACATTTTGTCCTCTTCTCACAAACCTTCCACTATTAAACTGTATTCCAGCAAGTGGAAGAGGTTTGCTCTTTGGGCCCAGCAACAAGGTATAGATCCCCTTACCACCCCAGTACCTCAGGTTTTAGAATTCCTGGCTTCTTTGTTTTATTTGGGCTCTTCAGTTTCCACAATTAAAGTCCAACTGGTGGCTATCTCTAATTTTCATGTCTCCTTTGAGCCTTCCTTAATGGCAAATAGGCTTTGCAAATCTTTCCTTAAAGGAGCGTGGCTCCTTCGGCCCCCTATAGCCCATCCTGTGCCCCCTTGGGACCTGAATATGGTTCTAGCTGCTTTAACGGCCCGCCCTTTTGAACCAGCATATACTTGTGATATAAAATTTCTATCTTGGAAAACCGCCTTTTTGGTGGCAATAACCTCTGCCAAGCAGGTCTCAGAGCTTCAGGCTCTCTGTTCTAATCCTCCTTTTTTGACCTTTCACAAAGACAGAGTGTCCCTCAAGTTAAATCCCTCTTTCTTGCCCAAGGTAGCATCCCCCTTATGCATTCAACAATCCTTGGAGCTCCCTGTGTTTTTTCCCAAATTCTCCAATAGCGCAGAATATATTTTCCATCAATTGGATGTTCACAGACAACTGCATTTTTATTTAAGTAGGACCAATCAGACACGAAAGTCAGATCAGCTGTTTGTGTCCTTTGCTGAAAATAGGTTGGGTCAACCGGTGGCTAAAACCACCATAGCCAAATGGATTAAAGATTGCATCTCCTTCATTTATTCACGGTCCGGCAAAGAGCTACCTTTCCCAGTCAGGGCTCATTCTACCAGGGCAATGGCTACTTCTGTAGCATTTCACTCCAAATTATCGATAGATGATATCTGTGCGGCCGCTACCTGGACTTCTCCACACACCTTCATTTCTCATTACAAGATAGATGTGGCTTCTTGAGGTGGAGCTTCCTTTGGTTCCACAGTTCTCAGGAGTGTTTTCCAATGAGCCACCCAGGATTTAGGTGCTAGGGACGCTGTCCCATCAGTTATGAATGTAAGCGAGATAGGATCCCATTACATCTTTTAGTTATGTACTTACCATAACTTCGGATGTATGGGATCCATCTCGCCTACATTCATACGTACCCACCCTCCTTCCCCCTTCCCATTGAATTTAGAGGGAATGCTGCTACTTCCTGAGTTTTTTCTCTTGAAGGACTTTAGTTTGTTACAGTTGCTGGTATGCCTCTGTGTCTGGATGTAGGTATGAAAGCGAACAGACAAGATCTGGGGAAGCAGGTGTGGTGCATTCTGGGATAAGGGGTAGCCCAGCCAATTAGAGACTTCGTTCTACTATATAGTGGCCGAGTCGGAGCCGATGGATCAGCTCCGAACCCATCAGTTATGAATGTAGGTGAGATGGATCCCATACATCCGAAGTTATGGTAAGTACATAACTAAAAGTTCAGGTACACTGACAAGCCCTAGGTTCAGATGTTTTAAATGTAACCAGTGGAGCCACATAGCATACAAATGTCCACTGAAGCAAGGTGGGGAACAAAAGGTGAGGGAGCCAGCAAGTGGGAATAACAGCATGCCAGTGGTAAGCTGTCTGGAGACAACAGGGGTACCAAACTATCACCGGAGTTTGTAGTATCCCATCAGTGGATGGAAGACAGGCCACTGCTAAGAGAGAGACAGTCTCTGACATAACCTTTGTGAAACCTGCAGTAGCTACTTGTTTGGGCAATCCACTCCAGTCAGAGCTTTAGGAGGGACTCCATTCCAAATACTTTTGGCCAGGCATCAGCTTGACTGGAAGGGTGGAAAAGGAAACAAGCAGGTACATGTGTTTGAGGATATCCTGCAGATGTCTTGATAGGGAATGATTTTAACAATGCAGTAGCTTGTGTGCATGCTGTTACCTGGAGTCAGGCTTGGAGACAGGCATGTGAGGCTGGTAGCCTGGGGAGACCCAGAAAGACCCCACACCTAAATCTGGGGCTGGTGATGTGGCTATTTCAAGGAGAGAGCTACTGAGTAGCAGTGAGCCTGAAAGTGAGCCACAGCTGATGGTAGGTACTGATGTTCCTGTGACAGGGTGACTGCAAGGACAGGTGAGGGGTAGTACCCAAGCTGACAGTGAGGCACCTCTGTCAGAAGATACCAAGCTTCCTCTGGAAGGGGAGCTGGTAAGGGTCATAAAGGTAGAGTTGAGACAGGTTCAGCTTTCAGACCCTACCTTATGAGGCTTGAGGGAGGTAGCTAAGGAAGCACATGATTCTCAAGGAAAAGGAGAGTCTGTATACTGGAACAAAGGGTTACTGTATAGAGAGTGGACCTCTGAGGAAGGGCTAGAGGGTGAGGTAATACAGCAGTTGGTAGTGCTCAAAGCCTACCATCTGGCACTTCTAGGCATAGCCCATGACATTCCTTTTGCAGGTCATATGGGCATAAAGCATACTAAGATAAGTATTATGCAGAGCTTTTATTAGCCTGGGATTGCATGGGATGTAACAGGATACTGCAGGACCTGTGAATAGTGCCAAAAGGTAGACAAGGCTTTGCCTGTGATTGAAGAGCCGTTTCAAGAAGGTAACTATAGATATTGTGGGGCCTCTGAGTACCTCTAGTTCCACAAGGAAAAAGTATATCCTAGTGGTAGTAGATTATGCTACCAGGTACCCTGAAGTGGTGTCTCTGTCCTCCACTGAGGCAAAAAAGGTGGCAAATGCTTTGTTAGAGATTTTCAGAAGAGTAGGTTTTCCAAGAGAAATCCTGACTGACAAAGGTGCCAATTTCATGTCAAACCTGCTGGCTTGTCTATGGAACAACTGTGGGGCGAAGCACCTAAAGACCACCCCCTACAACCCCCAAAGTAATGGTATTGTGGAGAGGTTAAACTCTCTACTAAAGACCATCCTACAGGCATTTGCAGACCAGTTTAAGAGACAGTAGGACAAATATTTGCCCCATCTGCTGTGTGCATACAGAGCGGTACCCCAGGAATACACAGGTTTTTCACCCTTTGGGTTGCTGTATGGGCATAGGGTGAGGGGGGCCTTTAGGTTTGATTCATGATGAATGGGAGAGTGAGTGTGAATCCCACAAGGAGTCTGTTGTGGCATATGTCCTAAACCTCAGGACAAGGTTTAGGGAGCTCATGGCCTTGCCCCAGGAGAACCTTGCAGTAGCTCAACGGCAGAAAAAGGTCTGGTATGATAGGAATGCTTGAGCCAAAGAGTATGCTGTGTGACAGCAGGTTATGGTGCTCATTCCTGTCAGACACAATAAGCTGAAGGCAGCAGGGGAGGGACCTTTTGAAGTGGTAAGGAAGGTCAGTGATGTTAATTGCATGGTAAACCTGCTAGGCAGGAGGCAGGGGAATAAATTGTACCATGTTAATATGATAAAGACTTACCATGATAGGGAGGCCCTGGTGCTGAGTATTTCCAGTGGATGGCAGGAGGAGTTGGAGGGGGATCTTGTGACTCACCTCCTCAGTGAGGCTCGAACTGACACCTCAGTTGAAGGGGTAGCAATGTCTCCGTAACTATCCCCTACCCAGGTGTGAGAAATCCGAGCAGTGTTGCAGGAGTTTGGGTGCATGTTCACTGGGAAGCCTGGGCATACCCACATCACCATGTGGATACAGGACCCCAAAGGACTATCAAGCAGGCCCCTTACAGGGTGCCTGAGTGAGTCAGACTCTGAGGGAGGAGATGCAGGAAATGTTGGAAGTGGGGGTATTCCAGGAGTCCAGCATTCCCTAGGCCTCCCCGGTCGTGCTGGTACCAAAGAAAGATGGCAGCACCAGGTTCTGTGTAGACTACAGAAAACTAAACAGTCACACAGCGTCAGATGCTTACCCCATGCCTAGTACGGATGAAGCCTTAGAGCAGATGGGTGGGGCTAAATATCTGAACGCTATTGATTTGACCAAGGGCTACTGGCAGATGTCCTTGACTCCCACCACTAGAGAGAGGTCAGTCTTTGTGACTCCTTTCAGATTATACATGTTCTAAAAGATGCCCTTTGGGATGAAAAATGCCCTGGCAACCTTCCAGAGGCTGATAGATCATTCCTTGCTTACTTGGATGATATTGCTATCTACAACCATTCCTGGCAATATCACCTTCAGCATGTCAGGGAGGTCTTGGGTAGACTATAAAGGGCAGGGTTAACCGTTAAGCCCATTAAGTGTCAGGTAGGTATGGCAGAGGTCTCCCACCTGGGACATAGAGTGGGGAGTGGTAGAATCAGGCCAGAACTTGCCAGAGTGGAAGCTATTCAGGTGTGGCCTACCCCTGTTATCAAAAAGCAGGTGAGGGCATTCTTGGGGACAGCGGGGTACTAGAGAAAGTTTGTTCCCAACTATAGTACAATAGCTGCTCCCTTCACTGACCTGACGAGGAAAAACAGGCCAGATAAGGTAGTGTGGACCCTAGCCTATGACCAGGCATTCCAAAAGCTTAAAGGGGCTTTGGAAGGACCCCCTCTGTTGGCCAGTCCAGATTATAGCAACGAATTTGTTGAGCAGATGGATGCTTCAAACCATGGGGTAGGGGCTGTACTCAGCCAGGGTTCCTCAGCCATAGATTCCAACCCAGAGGGGAATGTTATGCAGCTGTAGAAAAAGAATATCTAGGCATAGTATGGGCCCTGCAGAAACTTCAGCCCTATCTGTATGAAAGAAAATTCACTGTGGTTACAGGCCATAATCCCTTAATATGGCTACATCATGCCAGCCAGTAAAATGCCAAGTTAGTAAGGTGGAGCCTAGGGTTGCAGGTATATGACATGACAGTGCAGCACCATAGTGGGGTCAGCAATGTCAATCCAAGTGGATCCTCAAGACAGGGTATAGGTTAATGTGTTCACAGACAGGCCCATTTCTCTCAAGCAAAGTTTTTTTTCAGGGTCACTTGAAAAATTAGCTTGAGACTTCAAAGGGGGGAAAGATGTGATGATATTAGGTAGTGCCATCTGTGCCAGGGAGAGTAGGACAGTGCATGTGTAACCTATGCCAACATAACTAGCTTGAGTTTTGTGTAGAATTTTATGTCATTTGACTATCACACTGATTTGTACAGATGCTTGTGTTAAAAATGTATTTGTAAACTTGTTTGTGTTAAAAAATGCATCATTGGTGGGTCCTGCTGACAGAAAAGAGATGTACATGTACGTCAGACAGTATTATTATAACTGATTAAATGTATATGTTTTAACAGAGAATTCTGGAAGGGAAGAGGTTAATCTCAGTACAGCTAATTTTGAAACATAGGTTGGAAATTAAATAGGTTGGTTTAGGCCATGAAGATGTTATCTTACAGGTCTGTTTGCAGCCAGAGACAAAAATGTCTGGGCAAACCAGGACTAGGAATTTTACTGCATTCTCCCCTAGGGGTGAACTAATTGCTACCCTGGAAGGGTAGAAGTTTTTGAAATTGTTTTATAGCTTTCAGATGCTGCAACAGATCTTAGCAAAGCTCATGATGTGTATTGTACCAGAGTCAGGTGACCAGATGTGATGTCATTCTATAACAAGCACTGAAGTGATTTTTTTAGATATTAGTGAGAGATATGACGGAACGCTCACAGCAGCACTTTGTTTTTTGAAACCTGACAGGAAAAATCTCTCACAGATATCTCACACAACCACACACCTCATAAACCCTTGGTTTAATAAGCTGCTCAACAACTAGGGAACAGTAACTCTTTAGTCAGTCAGGAAAATATAGTGAGATTAGTTAAGTATTGTTTTTCTGCATCTGTGTGAATCTATCCAACTTATTTATTTTTATATCTCCTGTGATTGAAACTCTGGTGTTTATTGTAACTAGATATTCAGTATTCTCATGTTTTCTATTTTATTATTTATTTATTATTAAATATTTGTATACCTTTCATTGTGGTTGGTCCTTTAAAGAATACTTTTAACATCTTAAGTCCTGGGACCGCTCTTGTTTGGCATCTACTTCTCTGAAGTACAGGCCAACACTAAGGGACTCTGGCTAACAAAGTTCACAGATAACTGCAAACTGGGAGCCATTACTGAATCCCCAAATGATGTGGATATTCTACAAAGGGGCCTTACAGAAACAGATGCTTGGTGCCAGAGCCATGGGCCCAAGCTTAATGCCAAGAAATGTATAGTTATCCCCTTTGGGAAAAAAACATTTACCCATGAATTACCACATAGGTGGCAGTACATTAAACACTGCAAGTGTGATAAGAGACTTAGGGACACAGGTGAACAGTGGTCTCACCTTCAATAACCACATTGCCACAACAGTCAGGAAATCTTTCTATGTGGCACACCTCATCACTAAGGGCTTTTCATCCAGAAAAAAGGAGGTCATTGTCCCACTGTACTCATCCCTCATTAGACCCATTATATAATAAAATGCCCCATTTGGTATGTACCTCTCAAGACATCTGCAACAACTGGAAAGGCTGCAGAAGTACCTCACTAAAAGAATCACAGGCCTAAAGCAGATGCCCTATGCTGACCGTATAAAAAAACTCCATCTATACTCTGTTGCATATCGTCTACTTACAGGCGATGTCTGCTTAACATACAAGGCCATGTCAAACCCAGAGCTGCTGGACATGCTACACTTAAAGAAATTCCAATCCCTCAGAGACACACACTCCAGAGATCTAAACCTTGTCATCACAATGAACAAAACATGCTGGAGGGATAGGTTCCTGGCCCAGGGACTCCCCAGACTCTGGAATAGACTGCCCATACATGTCAAGCAGAGTACCTCTTTGGCCCTCTTCAAAAGGAACCTTGATGACTGGATGGAAGATAGGAAATTCACCCCAGAGATCATGTCAGTCGCCCTGCTAGACAGGGGTCCAGGGAAGTAAATACTGTGGGAAGAAATAGCCAGGGGATTGTTATGGCTAGACTTGTATAGACCCTAGGGTCGATAGCCTAGTACCAACCTATGAACCTATAAGAGTACTTATGCTTATTTTAGGGACATTGTGGCCACTCCAGAAAACCTTGTTCCATTGGTCAGACTCTACCATTTGTATTAGTATTCATTTTACTCAGTATAATTGGGTACCCTTTGAAGAGCCTTATAGTAGCTGACTGATGGCAGAGTAATTACCTTACAGTCTGGGAAGAAGGGGCACAACTGGTAAATCTGTGCCAGCCTTTCCCAGGTGTGTGTGTACATGTGTGTGTGAAAATCAAATATCCAAGTGTGTGTCAGCTACTTGGAACAGGGACACAGAGCTCCATATTGGTCAGCGTGGAGTCTTGTTTGGGGCCTGAAAAGGTGAGAGAGTCCAGCCCCAGGTCTGGAGTATGCCCTCTGTGTGCTCTTAAGGCAAACTATGCTTGGTGCAGAGAGATGCATCTGAAAATACTGTGTGTATCCATTTTTTGTTCCTAGTGGCTATCCCTCACCAGTGTCAGTGGTGAGGACTGAGGCTCCTTGATTACTGGCCCAGAGTAGGGACTGTCACAGACAGGTCAGGGATATTTTTATCAACCAGAGGAGAAGCTGTAGATAGCAATTGATAAAAATATGCCTAACGTATGTATAGAACTAAAGGGACCAAAACATTTTACTGGTTGTTATCTTACTATCTATATCCATAGGTAAGAGCTTCCAGTTTCTCAGTTTTTCTATTATAATTTGTTTAGTCTCTACCCAAATATCCTTAACTGTCATAACAGAATCTTTTTTAAGCTATACATTTAAATACTTCAGTTTATCATGTTGCTATAAATGAGTATTGCTGAACCAATTAATGTGTGGGTACATAGTTTACAGCTATAGCATTTATTTTACCTTCATTAATTTTATATCCTGAACAAACCTGGAACTGTCTCAGAATGTTCCACAACACTGAGATCTTCTTTTCTTATTCCATCGGGTACCAAATAACATCATCTGTAAATAAAGCCAACTTTTCTTGAACAGCATACCAATTATATCTTTGAATTTCTGAGTCCCTTATTTTCTTTGATAATGGTTCTAGATATAACACAATAACCAAGGAGAAAGTGAATATCTCTGCCTGGTTCCTCTGTTCAGACACAACTCTATAAGAAAGGAACCCTCCCATTTTAAGTTTTGCCTCCAGTCCCTCATATATCCTTCTAATTAAACTTATTATTGTATCTGTTTTTAGTTGAATCTTGAACAGGAGCTGTTGTTAAAAAGATAATTAGTAGGTCATATAAAATATTGCACATTAACTATAAGAACCAATCAGAGGAGATTAGAAAAGATTTAAAAAAGAGATTGGCTAAGCAACTTACAAGGGAACAATGGGAGTGCATTTGTATGGTTCCCGGGTAAGTCACAAAGTTTACCAGGTGTAGGATGTTTGCTTGGAAATATTTGCACAGGTATTTTTACACCACAAGCAGACTTAAAACACTTGTTCCCCAGGTACAGGGCAAATGTTGGCGGTATGATAGGGAAGAAAGAAGTGCCTGTGAGCATATGTTTTGGTAGTGTAATGAGTTGGCAGATTTTAAAAATTTCATACAGAGCACCATCTCAGCAATATTAGGTGAGAAAATGCATTTAACAATGGAAATTATTCTTTTGAGCTAGAACACAGGATCTGAATTACCTAGTTATTGTAAGGACTTGTTAAGTTTATTTCTTGCAGCTGCCAAACAAGCAATTACTACAAAATAGAAATCAAAATCTAAGCCAATTGTATTTGAAGTATTGAGTACTTTTTAACAAATAAAAACTAACTAGAAATGGGATATTTTGAAGGGTTCCACTTCATATCATCGAAATATCATTTAATCAAATTTCAAAACATCGAGAGCAATTAATCAAAAGCTGAAATCGTCGAAAACTCATAACATTGAATCTCAAATCATTGAAAACTATAAAACAACTAGAAATAACATCCCACATAGTTTTTACTATGTTTATGCAGGGGGGCAAGTTAATTTCCTGACCCGACTGTAGTGCGACCTTGGAGTTGGTATATTTAATTTACGGGGGTTGGGGTGGAGTGTGGGGTGCAGGGGGCTTGCCCCCCTGCATAAACGTAGTAAACAACATCTGGGATGTTATTTCTAGTTGCTTTATAGTTTTCAATGATATGAGATTCGATGTTATGAGTTTTCGACTATTTGAGCTTTCAACGATTTAGTCTCGATGTTTTGAAATTCGATGAAATGATATTTCGACACTATAAAGTGGAACCTTTGAAGGAAGGAGCAAATTATATAGAAATAAATGAAAATTGTGTGAACAGTACATGCAGAGTAATGCTCAGGATGCGGAGTGAGGTCTAAGGGAAGGCAGGAGTTGTTAATAATGGACTGATGATAGTGGTAAAAAAGAACATATGCGATCTTAGGTTTGTGTTCCTGGGGTGATTTGCTAGACACCTCAGTTCAAAGAGATTTTTTTTTTCCACTGGAATAAATAATCTTTACCTAGCTGTATTTATGGTTTTTCACTCAGAGCTTTGTTGTTGTGAGAGAATACCTCAGGATTTTGGATCTCATAGTATCTATGATTCTCATGATACCCCATCAAGACTCCACATAAACATACAGTAGTACTTGTAGTCTCTTTGGTCTCAGCACCAATGCCCATTATCAATTCAAATCCCAGTTCTTGAGTTTGTTAGAAGAGAAATCACTTGATGGAGACAGGAAATTTCCCTAAATCCAGGTCTCCCCTTCTCCCCTCACCCTTCTGTTTCAAAGCAGTCAGTCACCACAGATGCCTCAGACTTGGCTCAGAGAACAGTTTCAGTAGGGATAAAAGTGCAAAGTGTTTGGGACACCAAAGGCAGAGGCAAACAAATAAATATAAATGAGATGCTTTCTCTGATCAAGGCACTCATCTCTCTGAATCATTTGTGGTCTCCTGGACCTCTTCAGGTTGTTACAGTCAATACCACAGTCATGTGTTGCATCAACAAGCAAGGGGGAAGCAGGTCTTGTCCCCTTTTGAGACTAGCCATATTAGCTTGGGATATAGCTTCACCCCCAAATCTCACTCGACAGGCATTCTGTATTCCATCAGAGAAAAACTGTGTAGCAGAAAAGCGGAACTGGACAAAGACAGACCCTCATGAATGGAAGCTAGATCATGGGGTCTTCCAAGATTTTATCCATCTGTGTGGAGTTCCTGAAGTAGGCCTCTTTGCTTCCTATCTGAACAATCAGTTGGCAAAATTCTGCTCCAGGACTCCATTCAAGAAGACCTGGAAAGCAGATGCCTTTTCCTTTCCTTGGACTGGAATATTCATATATGTTTTTCTACCCTTTTCACTAATATCCAGTGTACATGTGAAGAGTCAGAAGAAATTAACCAAGATCATTGTGGTGACTCTCTTCTAGTCCAGGCAACACCTGGTTCTTCCTTCTTTTGTACATGACCAGAGGCAGTTACCACAAGCTTCCTCACAGAATGGATCTACTCACACAAGGGGGGTTTTGATACAACCTGACCCCAATGAAGTTTAACTGACTGCCTGGATGATAGGGTCTTAATTTCCTGTTGGCACCTGCTTACTAAGGACGTACAGCAAGTACTAATGGAGACAAAAAAGCCTGCTGCTAGAAAAAAGAAAGAATGCTGCAATTAAATCAAAAGGTGCTTCAACAAAATATTAGTTTAAGAGTGTGCACACTTATGCAACCAGCTTATTGTACATTTTTTATTTTTCATATTTTTCCCCTAACAGATTTGTTTGGTTTTCAATTGAATTGTACAGGTTATAGGTCACATTAAAGGTGGGGAAAGTTTCAAAATTATTTATTGTGGTCTCATTTTTTATATCACAAAAACCTGGCATTTTAACAGGGTGTGTACACTTTTTATATCCACCATAACTATCTTTGATTCTGTCTCTGTCTGTAGTTCCTCAGGGTATCTGTGAAAAAATCCATCAACATATTATTAGCAATTTTTTACCATTTAGTCATGGTTGTATCCCAACAAACAGTGTGTATCTGTTAACACTAAGCATACCCCATTCTCTCACTCCTCTTTATGTTCTTATATCATTTGCAATTTGTGATAGTTCTCTTTTTCAGATGAATGAGTTACAGAAGGGAAGTGTCCAAGATGGCTGAGTGAGAACAGCAACTATACAATATTTTGTAACTTTAAATATTCATTCTAATAGTTAAAAATAAATACAATTGTGATTGATATTTTAAATGCATCAATCTAAGTCCTAAAGGAAGTGGTAGTGGAAGATTTAATTAATTTCTTCAGAATTCAGAATTTTCTTGTCAGAAATTTAATTGAAGACTTAACTGGTGAAGAGACCATATGATATTATTCTAAAGGCAGTACACAGGACTCTTCCCTAAGAAGAGAGGTCCAGTTGTTAGTGCTGCGTATACAGGGTATATCTGTAACAGTGAAAAAACCTTAATACAAAAGCTAATAATTTCAAAGAAGAATGTAAAAATTTAATGGATCACTTGGGGAATTTAATAAAACAGCAAAATGAATAAATTACGGGTATAGAAGATGCTGTGAATGACCATGAAAAAAGAATTTTTGAACTGAGTCCTAAACAGAATTTCTACTAAAACAAAATAATTGATTTACTGACAAAGAAATCAAGCAGAAGCTTCACAGTGTGGAGAGTGTGAAGTTCACTCCTTGAAATATGTTGTGCACCTAGTCCACTAATAAAATTCAAATTTTAAAATATGTACTATAAAATAATAAATAGTAGGTAGTCCACCGTTGAGTTAAAAATGGAATATCCTTTATTGAAACACACAAACAAGTGATCCTAGTTGAGTATATTGAAAAGCATTAAAGACAGGGTGGTTCTGTTAAGAACAGTAAAGCATTAAACTCATTCTTTTAACCAAGTCCCCTTCCCCTTAACACCATAGTGTAAACTGAGACTGTGCTACCTTAGAACTGAACCTTAAAAGCTAGAAACAAAATATTTATCAGAACAGCTTAATAAGGCTAACCTACTAATCCAAACTTTATTAATTAAGAAACCAACTCACTAACAAAATGACTAACTAGTTAACTAACTAAAAGATCTACCACTAAACAACTATCAGAATAAATATTAGTAACTTATAAACTGAAACACTTTTAACAAAGATCACTTTTGTAACAAATAAATACTTCATCAGGTTTGTGTGTTTACAGAAGCTGGATACCCAGCATTACTGTAAGCTTATAATAGCTCCTAAGTCCCTAACATCACTTCAACTTGTAGCTATAGACAACTCCCATTATCAATTCTTACACTCTAAAATACCTAGCCTTTCAAATCTCTTACCCTCATCAACAACAAACTCCACCACTCATCTTATAGTGTACCTTTAATATAACACGAATCTCATACAGTTTTAGATATTATCCTTGCATACAACCCTTTCTTTCTGAAACTAAATAACGAGTTACATACATCCAACCCAACTACTAAAAACATCACTTTATCCATTAATAATCACCCTACTCCTGCTTTCCATCCTGTCCAACTGCCACACTCAACTTCATAACCACACCACATCCCCATGGCAAAGAGAATCCATAGCCAATCCCATCAAACTAAAAAACGTCCCTATATCGCCATGCGACCTTACCTTCTCCCAAGCCTTTTCTTACTCATGCAATAAACCGACAATCAAAACTAAACCCCACTCTTCTCAAAGACAAACTAAAATTATTCACAAATTAATCAAACTCTATCTGCACCTACTCCATCAACTCACTTGTAGTGGAGACATACACCCCAATCCAGGACCCAAAACATCAGCCAACCCAAACTCAAATCAGCTACATCCCCAATACCATATCAGCTACATCCCCAATACCATAGACCTAACTCAGATGTCCTCTTCTTAAATATTAATGCAAGAAGTATACTTAACAAAATTCAGGACCTTCATGCCCTACTAGTTCTATACAAACCAGATATTGCTGTGTTAACTGAAACATGGCTCAAACTGCAACACTATAATAATGAGATTACTGTCACTGGTTACAATATTATCCTAAGAGACAGATTAGAGAAAAAGGGCATATGTGTTGCAGTATTATTCCAAAATCATCTCACCATAGAACAACTAGATTATAATACCCAAGAAGTCAAAGATGTAGAACTAATCCTTGCCAAATTAAAAATAAATTCCAACAAACACATAATTATTGCAGGTGGCTATATATAATTATAATTATATATATAATTATAATTATAGCTGGTTGCTACCAGGCAATAACATCACTGTAATGGAAAGCCTGCTTAATTGGATCTCCATCTCCCTACCACATGAAACCATACTATTAGGGGACTTCTATATTGACTGGCTTAACTGCTCCAGTCATAATCCCTCTGCCTTTATTAACCTCCACAGGTTTACCCAAACTATAACCACCCCCACTAGAATTGACAAAACATCCAAATGCCAGTCCATCTTAGACTGGATCCTGGTATCTGACCCCACTCTTGCACAACAATCTGGCTGTCTTCCAGATACCCTAAGTGACCACCATCCAATCTACCTAATTAGGAACAGATCCCAAACCATCAGCCAACCTATCTTCAGAGTAGTTCGTAACAAAAATACTTTTCTTTATAGCTACTGACTTTATCAATGCACTAAAAAGCAGCAACTGGACTCCCCTAAAACAACTATCTCTAGACAAAGCTGTTGAATACTTTAACACAACCTTCTTAAAAATCTTAAATCATCATGCACCCCCCAGAACCATTAGAATAAAAACTAACTATGCCCAATGGCTAAGAAAGGATACTAAAACTATAATGAAAGAAAGGGACAAGGCCTGGATTCAATATAAAAAAAAACAAAACCACTACTTTGAGACAAAACTATCTAGAGCTCTGTAACAAAGCTAAAAAACAAATCAAACTAGACAAATCTAGCTACTATAAAAATATGCAAGAAAAGTATGCTCACAACCCCCAAAAATTATGGGCCACAATTAATGGTATACTACACCCAGGAAAGTCCACTACTCCAACCCCTGTGCTACCAAATAACCATGAAAACATTCTTACTCAATTTAACAGTTCTTTATTGAAACAATCCAGACTCTTGCCAGTGCCCAAAATAGCATAAGCAGCCCTCACCAATAACTACCCCAACCCACGCCAATATACAAAACAATGCCCCAGTTTTCACCTTCACTCCATGTCCACAAAGGCAATTTCTAAACTCCTTAGGAAACTTAAACCAACCACTCTAGCAGCTGATATGCTACCAGCAGACTTCCTTCAGATGTCAGCTGAAGCGATAGCCTATCCTGTCTCTATTCTCATAAATAGATGTCTATTAGAATGCAAAGTTCCACCTTATGGAAAACATCACATATTATTCCACTGCACAAAACAGGTAACTCTTTAGAGCTCACCAACTATCACCCAATAGCAATCATATCACCTCTATCCAAAATATTAGAAAGAGTTGTTCATACTCAACTAATGCAGTACCTCCAAAATAACAGCCTACTCTCCATATCCCAGCATGGGTTTAGACCTTCCCATAGCACCACCACCACAGCATTACTATCATTCACCAATAAAGTTAACCACCATAGAAACAAGGGTCTATTTGTTTCTTCCATATTCTTAGACTTATCAAAAGCCTTTGACATGGTAAATCACAGTATGCTTCTTGAAACTATCTACCCTAAATATAAGTCCCCCCTCTATATCATGGTTCAATGGCTACTTATCTGGCTGTCAGCAAGCAGTCCTTTGGCAGAGACAACTGTCCCCCCTGTTACCAGTTACCATAGGAGTCCCACAAGGATCCATCCTTGGCCCTTTGCTGTTCTCTTTATTTACTAACAAGATCTATTCATCCTCACCCACTGCCTCAATAGTACAATACACAGATGACACCACCCTTACATGTGCTGCCCCCACCCTAAGTGAATTACAAACCCTAACCCAAAATAACTTCACCCTAGCCAAAACTTGGTTCACTAACATCAAACTTCTTCTTAATCCCCAAAAAAAAAAAAACAAATTCTTTTCAGCCCTGGAAGATCTCCTCTCCAAATAGTTATTTCACCATCTACTCTAAAGAAAACATTCAAATTAGTCCATCCGCACACACTAAACTGCTAGGTGTAGAAATAGACAATAACCTGAGGTTCAACATCCACATAGCACAAACGATTGAGAAAGTTAATAAAAAACTTGGACTCCTCTACAGGAACAAACAGTTTATGACTAAACACACCAAAGCAACCATCGCAAGGACTCATCTTCTATTCACCCTCCTCTGTGCCTCTCCCATCTTGACTAATCTCCTCCAAACTGATCTAACTAGAATGGAATCTTGCTACAACAAGATTGCCAAGTTTGTTACTGAAGCCTCATATAGGTCCCACCACTGTCTATCCCTTAAGCAGCTCAACTGGCTTGAGTTGCCTCATATACTTCTACTCAGGTAACTCTCTATAGCACACAAACTGTACTACCTCCCTGAGAAAACCCCAGCACTTAAACATCTAATTCAGCCCCACATTCCCTCTAAAGCCTTAAGATCTAGTAACCAGAACCTCATAACTGTCATCCAACATAAAAATGATGCCGGTAAATCTCTCTTTGCCAGCACCATTGCTAAAACCTGGAACACACTGTCAAGCCAAATAACTTCTACCACCTCCTTTATTCATTTAAAAAAAACTCCTGAAAACCCACTATTTAAGTGACTGGCTATGTTCATGACACTCACCAGGCTAACCCAAACCAAGAGAATGTTTCTGTGTACATCTTAGTATAAACTGTTCCCCTGAAAGCTTGTGAACCCGTTGATATTTACTTGACAAAACTTACAGCTGTAAAAATAATACAAATGCTGTTTTTAAGTTTATTATGTACCTCAATGATTGTCTACTGTAAGAATTGTTAATCTCTAGCATATTGTGTATGATTGCTATAAGTATGCTCGATTTTTCTCTTCTGTCATGTACTGTATTGTATTGTGGAGCTTTTCTCCCCGGGCCTCCGCTGAAAATGGACCTATGCCCAGTTGGACTTGCCCAGTAAACAAATGTAAAATAAAAATAAATAAAATAAGTGAACACCTAAGTAGGCTGAAAAGCATAGCTATAATTGCTAAGGTAGAAATACAGTGAAAAATGTTAGAAATAGAAAGTGAAAAATGTTATAAACCTGGGGATGTGTTCAAGTGTGGCATCTAACCAAGAAAGCGCTTAGCTTAACTGAGTAAAAGTATCAGAAAACAGTACCAATGCCAATTATTTCCATTGTGAAATATTTACAATGTTTGATATTTGTTTATAACAATATTAGCATGTATATTAGCGTATAATGTCAGAATTAATTAGTCCCATATCAGACTTTTAATAGTTTGTTAAACAGTGAGGCAGTTTTCTGAGTTTTAGTATGATTTTTATGGAGCAATAATAATTAAGCCTTGGTTTTCACTTGCAGATTTATGCACATGTTCATTTATATTATGATATGTTTTTCATACCCAAACCTGATGAAGTATTTATTTCGTATGAAAGCGATCATCCAAGGAAAGAAAATGCCCTACCTCTTTCTTTCATATTAAGGTTTATGGAGAAAGGTCAAATATTAAAATCTGCCTGGTTTAGCCCTCCCATTAAAATAAGAGAATTTACTGTTCATTGTGACAAAGACTATTGTAGAAAAGTAATAAGCAAGAGAAAGACCTGATTAAGAAACTTAAGAAAAAAAGTATAAAATCAAATAAGATTTTTTTCCAGCAATAAAAGGATTGCATCTTCCTGATGGTGTAAAAATATTTGACACTCCAAATGAATGAGTTACAGAGGTTCTGGATTTGCACAATCATATTGTCAGAACTGCCTAATATGATATATCTTAAAAGACCCCTTGTGGTTTCCATTTTTCTAGTGAGTCACCCATCCATATTTTTAATGTTGCACCCTACCCTGAATTCCATGCAAAATCTTTCAAATTGCTCTAAGGCCCCTGCAGTACCCTGTCCAGATTATCTTCTAGGAGAATATAGTCACTAACACCCTTTTCAATCCCAGTCTCTCTTGTGAGACTATAATTTACTAACACTTGAAATTTGGTCTTCCGGTACAGTGCTGTAATCCACACTGTGAAATCATCCTCTGCACCTGTTCTTCCAAATGATACATACAAAATACAATTTTATGTAATCAAATGCTTTTTGACATTGACTTATAGTATCCTTACTCATTCTATAACCTTCCCTTCAAATCTCCCCATAATCATTTGTACCAGCCACTAAGAATCCAATAACTATCACCCATATATTAACCCTGCCTTACTGTGCTGAATTAAACATGGAGTCCATACCTCCCTTATCATTGCTAAAACTTTTGCCAATATTTTCATGCCTACATGGATTTATGAAATTGTTCTATGAAACCTTGGCTCCATAATCTCCTTTCCTTCTGTGTACTCTATCACCACCTATGCTTGATTCATTGTCTTTAGAAGTCTTCCATATTATTCTCTGTAAATTACAGAGGCCAGTTAGCTCCTGTTTTGACATCCCTAGATCAGTTTATAACATTCTGTGGGGCATTCATTAGTACCTGTAACCTAGCCCACTGTCAGCCTTCCTGTCATGATGATCTTTTCAAAATTGTGCTTTTCTTCTGTCTCTAGGCCTTCACATTCCCAAATCTTTGTGGATCATCCTTTCCCTGCCTCTCATACTATGCAGATTCTGATACAATTTTGTGATTCCCCGCTTTAAGGTTGTATCTCTTATCACCACCTCACTATATTCCTTTCTTAATGTGTGTATCGCAAAGGGCCTCTCTTATCCCTTTAAGGTTTTAAGGCAGTTATTTCTTTGCCTTGTCTTCTTAGATCTTAGTATCTATTTTTCTTAATGCAGTGACCTGTATGTTGTTTAGCTGGCATTAAGAGTCAACACTCTTACTGTTTTGCTGTTCTTTCTCTTCTCTGTCGTTTATCCCTCTGTATTTGGATATTCCTAATTCTTCCCTCCATCTTCACTTTCCTTATGCTAATCCCTTCACACTTTACCAGTTTATTGCATCAACCTCCCTAACCACTTATTTCCAAATCTCCCATCAGTTTTATTGTTGTTTAACAATTTCTGGATGCCATCCCTCGGTTGCCTGTGTCTGTTCTTTAACTTCCATTTCCTTTTATCTCATCTCCAGGTTTTAACCCTACCCTTCCTCATGCCAAAACTTTACCAAAACTGATGCCTGATCCAAGCCTCCTCTTTATATATTTGACATATTTTGTACCTATTTTTGAGCTTCATCTGGTATCAGAAATAAGTCCAATTAGTTTTTGAGCCCTGCCCTTCACTTTTATATTAGTCCCATTCTTTGTACATCATCTGTATGTCCAGCCACCTTCCCCTGCTCATTTCCCTTGTAATTTCACTCTGACTTTGCCTGCTGTGATATGTTTCCTATCTCTTAATTGAATAATTGTATTACCTCCATCTTTACCTTCCCTTCATACTTTATTTGTTCTTCAAAGAATCTGCTAAAGAATCTCTGCCTCTCTTAGCTGAATATATACACGATTTTCAGTTCTTCATAACTTAGCCTTAGTTATCCCTAGCCAAATGATTAATGTGCTACTCCTTCTCCTCTTAAGTGACTGAATAGAAATCAAAAGCCCTTTTTTAAATACATTTCCACTCCTGAAACATGATTTGTGAGGTGTTTTGTGAAACTTAGCTTTGTACTTTCCATCACTTTGCTTTGCTGCTTGTGTTAGCCCTCTTCTCCCAGCTTAATTTCCTAACAGTCCTCTTCTTCTTTACAAGCTTTGAAATTCCTCTGACATTCCAAGTTACTCTGACAACTCTCCTTGTCTCATTTTGTGATCCCTAATACCCCCTTCTATTCATGCCACATTTCTCCCTTTAAGCCAGGTAGGAATCACCCTTACATTTCCCTATTTTTAAATACAAAAAAGTGCATACTTTTGGGTTCTCGTAAGGTAGAGCAAGCACCAGACTCTTGTTTGTCCAGTCTTCACAAAAATTGCATGTAATCATCTGAAACAGTTTTACTTCTCACCATGTTCCTGTTCTCCTTGTGCCCTTCCCCTGAATAGCCCTAACTTAGAAAATGTATCTTTAGACAATCTGTTCTCCTTGTGCCATTCTCCATCATGCACCTAAGCTTTTCTCCCATGTCTTTCCATTTCTTCTCAGTGAATTTTTTTGTATTATTTACTCTGCATGATCTTGCTTTCCTTCTATTCATGATGCTTATTAAAAAAATGTCAGGGTAATAAAACTGAACACTTGCCCCCTTGCACTTCTTGTCTTCTAAACCCCTATCCACTGTATTTACTTGATTTAGTACTGCTCTGACTTTTTTTCTTTTCTTTTCCTTTAATGCCAGTCTGATGTCTGCAGCCTCCATTCCTTCCCATTGTCTGTTTTCTCCTGTCAACCCTTTTGTTTATTGCCTAACTAGGTATTCTCCCAAAAGCATATTTCTCACATCAGATTATTTGTGTTTATCTTTTGTCCTGTCTAGTACTTTTTTTGCATCTAGTTTCCTCTCTCTGTTCCCCCAAGGTCTTGTCAACTCATATTATTAACAGACATCTGCTAAATCTTAATGGTATGCTTGGCTTCTCTGTGCCCCCTCACCATATTTCGATCATATCATCCAAGTTGCTTCTACCTATAATTGTGATTGCAGCTCTTCCTTTCCTTGCCTAGTGTATTTTCACAGCAACAGTGATCTCCTACAGTGTATTCCCCTTCTTTATGCATTTACTTTGTGTGCTATACTTTCCACACATGCATACCCATAATAGGTTCATAGGTTCATAGATTGGTACTAGGCTACTGGCCCTAGGGCCTATACAAGCTTAGCCATAACAATTCCCTGACTATTTCTTCCCACAGTATTTACTTCATCATGAAGTTACTATCTTCCTTTCCCTTCCTAGTAAAAGTCACAAATAACTGCATCATTCTTTCTTTCCTTGTAAAAGTTACAAATAACTTGCAAATGTCTGTACTGGCTGTGGGAGGATCCACCCTAGTAATGGCACAAAATGCATGGCAGCATTGTTTTTAAAACATAAAATAAACATTAAGAAATATTCACTTTAAGAGAGCCATCAGTTTGTTCAGTAGACCCCTCTATTACTTATACATCCAACTGGGGTGTCTTTCTTGTATGTATTTCTTTAATCTATGTGGCTTATTCACTGTTTTGTCTTATGTTATCTACAGTAATGTGAGCACCATGAAAATTAAGCACAAAACAGAACTTTTCTCTATTCCTTTCCTGCTGCTTTTGGCCACATGTCAAATAACGTTCTTCATAAGTGCCCAAATAGGTGGACCCATATATATATATATATATATATATATATATATATACCCCAATGCATATCTGTTTTGCCTTCTTCCTTTGCTCCTCTTTTTCATGTTGCAACCTTCTTGTGTATCTTACAGCACAGCACGACTGTCAACCATTGGCTGGCACACAATTATCTTCGTCACTGTCAGGCTGCGGTGGAGCAGCGGTTAGCATTGTTGCCGCACAGCAAGAGGTTTTCCAGTTTGATTCTCGGCTGGAGCACCTTCTGTGTGGAATCTGCATGTCCTACCCACAGTCGAGTGACATTAAAGACATGCAGGTAGGTGATCTAAAACAAAAAACTGAGCAAACAAGAGGGGGTAAGAAGGAGTGAGGGAATGAATACTGCAACACTGAAGAAAGGACATTTACTGTTATGATAAGATTTTACACAACTGTACTATGTCCTTCTATATCACTGTTCAGTATCCAAAACAGAAAAGAGAGTACAAAAAGTTTAATAAACAGAATGAAAAGTGGAAGGCTGAGAAGAACCCTCAACAAACCCACATAAAATGGTTTCAGCAAAACCTGCTCTGGCCCTAGAAACCATATCCAAATAATAATGCTTTGTAAGGGTATGTGCTGAAAATTAAGTGGCAACTTCAAGGATGAAATTGGTGTCCAACCCCTTGAAGTAGACACTAGAAGAGGCAACAGCCCTAGTGGAATGAGCTCTAACAGAAGTAGTTAGAGATTTGCCACGAAAAGTATAATAAAAGGAATTGATCTTAGATATCCAAGAGGAGATAGTTTGCTTAGATACAGCCAAACCCAATGTCCTGAGATGCAAGGAAACAAAAATCTGATCAGACTTATGAATGGATTAGTTTTATCCAAACAGTACCTGATCTGTCTGTGCAAATCCAAGGTATGCAGGACCCTCTCACTAGCAGGGAGAGAAGAAGGGAAAAAGGAAGAGAGTTGTACTGATTGATTCAGGGACAACTCATTTACTACCTTGGGCATAAAAGAAAAAAATAGTATGAAGGGACACCCTGTCCCTGTCAAAAATTTAAAAAGGAAGAATGGCTATAAGGGCCTGGAGCTCAGAAACGCTCCAAGCAGAAGTAAGAGCTAGCAACAAAACAGACTTCCAGGTACAATAATGCAAAGAAGCAGAATCTGCTGGCTCAAAAGGAGCCTGAGTCAATTTTTCGAAAACAAAATGAAGGTGCCAAAGAAGAGAAATAAGTTTCCTTGGAGGCCTAATATGCAAGACACCTTTAAAACATTGTGTGACCTCAAAACGAGAAGTCAAATGAGGATTTAAAGGCAAACTAGAAGAAATGGCTGACAGGTGAGCCTTAAAAGAAGAATAGGCCAAGTCAGACTGGAGCAACTCCCACAAATAAGACAGGACCAGATGGACCCCCACTGAAAAAATGTCCTGCTTATCAGCATGGCACCAGACAGAAAATATTTTCATTTAGACATATAAGATTTTCTGGTTGAGGGTTTCCTTGCCTCCTGTAAAACCCTGAGCACCTCCTCAGAAAAGAGATGCCTGAAAGAGATCAATACCCTGTCACCCACAATGGTAGTTGAAGAGTGGACAAGTGAAGATGGATGAAAGATCTCTTGTCCTGTGTGAAGAGATCCAACCAATGAGGTAACTTGTGGTGATTACCCCTGGCCAGATACATTAAGAGGGGAAACCAGTGCTGTCTTGACCAAAAGGGAGTTACTATCAAGATTTTGGGGGAGTCAGGCTGTATCTACTGCAGGACTCTTGGAAGTAGAGGAAGAAGCAAAAGTAAACATCCCCTTCCAAGGAAAAGGAAGGTTGTCCGTCTTCCACAACACATGACATGGCACTCTGGAACAGAAGAGAGGAAGCTGCTTATTCAGAGGAGGGCAAAAATATCTATCTGATGCATACCCCACTGATGGATAATGTCCAGAAACACATCACTCTGAAGCATCCATTCATGAGCCTGTGTTTTGGACCTGCTCAGAGAGTCTGCCACTAGACTGTGCTCTGAAGGAATGTATACTGCGTGAAGAGTTAACTGATAACTGAGAGCCACCTCCCAAGCCATCCTGCAGAGGAGGCAAGATTTTGTGTGTCCCTGCTTATTGACATACCACATCACTGTAAGGTTGTCTGTGTACACTTTCAAGGGACCTGGAGAGAACATGGAGTGAAGAGCTTGAAGGGCCAGAATCAGAGCTTGCATCTCTTTTATGTTGATATGGTCTGTCTTCTGATTGGGAGTCCAGAGACCCTGAACTTTCAGGTGACCAAAAGAAGCCCCCTACCCCATGTCTGAGGCATCTGTGAACAGTTCTTGAGAAGGGACTAGAGGCTGAAAGGGCCAGCCTGGATCGAGGGCAAACTGTTGAATCCACCACTCAAATTCCTTCATTAGACAGGGAAGGAGAGGTACACTGAAATCCAGAGGGTGACCATGCTGCAGCCAAATGGACTAGAGGTACCATTGAAGCTTCTGCATATGCATTCTGGCAACAGGAAGCATTGGAATAGAAGATGCCATGAATCCCAGGGCCCAAAGAAACTCCCTGGCTGGCATGGCAGTCAGAGGAAGAAAAAAAAAACAGAAAGAAGGCTGTCAATAACAAAACTTTTGGAGATGGAAGAGATGCCAACATTGGCATTGTCTGAATCTTACATCCCAAATACACATGACAGGGAGTCAGAATGGACTTTTGGAAGTTGATAATGAACCCCAGACTTTGAAGAGAAGAGATGGTGAACTCCAGATCCTGTAACAGGCAACTGGAAGAAGACACCTGAAGCAACAGGTCATCTATATAAGGAAACATTTGAATGCCTTGGAACCTGCAGAAAACAATCACAGGAGGTAGGCATTTTTTGAATACTCTTAGGGCAGTAGAGAGACCAAAGGGCAAAGCAGAAAACTGAAAAGGAATGAAGATACAGAGAAACATAAAAACTTCCTCAAAAAGAGAATGAATAGGGACATAAAGGTAAGCATCTTTCAGATCCAAGGACACCAGAAAAGCCTGGGATAATAAAAGAGGAAACAGGGTTTGAAGAGTAAGCATCTGAAAAGAAGTGACCTTGAGAAAGGTGATTAGACAGGAGAGATCTGACTAGGTCTCCAAGTGCCCTCCTTTTGAGGAAACAGGAACATCCTGGAATAAAAACCCTTTCCCTCTTGGGAAAGTGGGACAGGTTGAATGGTTCCTTGGTTCACCAGGGACCCTAGAACCTCTGGGAAATGAGGAAATTGCTCTAGAAGAGGTTGAGGAATTGTTAAAAAAGGATAGAGAGACTGCCATACCATGAAATAACCCTGACAGATGATAGAAATAACCCAAGAATCTGAAGTGATGAGAAGCCAGTTTGGAAGACAAAGGGAAAGCTGAAGGAACAAAAGAACTTGGTCTAAAGAAGGGGGCAATGAATTGCCAAAGAGAAGCAGACTTATCAGATAAAGGAGGCTTCTGGGCCACAAAAATCTGAGAAGGCTTAGCAGAAGAGGCCCACCTACTACCATTCCTGCCTTTGGAGGCCTGGCAGGGTTGCCTGTGAACAAAAGCAGATATATAAGGATAATTCCTCTGGAACTTATGGAAAGGAGAGAAAATATGTTTAAGGTCCTGCAAGCCTTTTCCTTTCTCTTGAAGAGACTTAAAACATGTCAGCAGCAGTCTCAAAAAGATGTTTATTATCCAAAGGAGCATCCAACAACTTGGCCTAAATGTCCTCATGCAGAGACTGAGGTTCCAAGGCATTCCCTGGAAGAGGCATCAGCAGTATCATAGCTACACTTAATAGAGTGATGATCCACTTGAGAAGCAGAACCTGATATAGATAAGGCAAAGGAGGTCAGAAATAACCTGACAAGCCTGAGCAGTCAAGGCCAGAGCATACCCGGTCATGTGGGACTGGTAATTAACAGCCCTAAAGGCCAAAGCAGAAGCACTGTAAACTTTCTTACCAATCCTCTCCATTGCCCTACCATTCTTATCAGAAGTCAAAAGTTTGGAAAAGGTCAAAAACTTAGAAGGTTTGATAGAAGAGACTGACACCACAACAGGATCAGCTGAAGGACATTTAAATAAAAATTGACAATCCTCAGGAACCATATAGAAACTATCAGGTTTCTTAGGAACAGGAGAATGAAAATCAGGAGACTTGGAACAACATGTTCAGACTAACTAGCAATAATGGTGTTTAAACTGGCAGCAAAAAAGTTTGGGGTAGTTGCATTCGTACATCCCTTATATACCCTACGTTCTGTGTGTGAGAAGCATAAATGTGACACACGGTGCCTAGAAGATCATTAGGCTTTTGTATGCTGGCCAAGTGTCGGACTGCACTGGGTGAGAAATCCCTTCTGTTTTGGATGCTGCAGCAGTGGTATTGAAGGACATCCTTTGTAGATGTTCCAGTTGTTGCATGTGCCTCGTCAGGTGCATACCAAAGGATGGGTTATACTAAATGATGAGTCTGATAAGGACCAGGTACAGTGGCACAGTGACTTCCCTGGACCTAGATGCCATGCCCTTACTTATAAGCCGAGTGACATAGAATGATTTTATGATTTTCTTACTACCTTAGACATATTTTTATCAAAAGCCAGGTTACTATTTACATGAGTCCCCAATTCCATGCCTACTGTGTATACTTTTAGGGGTATTTTAACAATGAGGTAATTCCTTTGTGTGGCAGAGTTCCCAAAAGGTACTATTATGCATTTCCTGGCACTGAGTTTTAAGCCGTGGCTTGGCAGTAGACGTTTGTCATTTGCAAACTTGTAGGCCAGAGGCCCTTGATATTGACCTTGACTTTCAAAAAATAGATGGCAAAGTGGAACTGACCCAGCACAGAGCCCCTGGAGACTGTTCTGGTCAGCATCTTCTTTTTGGAGGTGATCTCTCCAATTTTAACTTTCTGGGTCCTGCCTGTGAGCTGTCTGGATATCCATTGGGTTACATAGGGGTTTATGCCTAATTCCATGAGTTTGTTTACAATGCCCAACTGGGGTTTTGTATCAATTGCCATAGCTAGGGAAAGGTAGTCAGTATGCACCATTTTGCCCTCATCTTGCTTGGTGTCCTTCTCAAAGAAGTCCACCAGGTTATTAGGCATCACCTGCCTTTGAAGAAACCAAACTGGGTTGACTCCAGTATCTGAAGGTTTCCTATGTCATTGTTAACCATTCCATAATAATTATTTTTATGGTTTGCATATTAGACTAGTCAGAGTAATGGGTCTGTAGCTCTCAGGATCCACTGAGGGCTTCCCTTGTATAGAGGGACAACTGTAGCCGTCTTCAATTCATGTGGCAAGAAACCTGTGCAGAGGCTATGATTAAATAGTAATGCCAGTGGCTCTGATCGATCATATATCAGGCTATTTAAGAGGTATCCTGGGATATTATTGGGGTCCATCAAAGCATATTCTTTTTTTTTAAACAAGAAACATATTTATTAAATTATCACTTATGACATAGGTACTCATACATTTATATAAATGAAAACAAACCGTACTGACATAATCTTAGCTGCAAGAATTATACATCACAGACCATATTGGCATCATTTTATTTTCAAACATTATGCATCACTTATAATCTATCCAATTATTGTAAGTCAAACATTTCTTAGCTCATTCAAATCCTGCCTCTTTTAAACCTCATTCTTCCCCTGTATGTATTGTTCCCACAATCCCTATTTTTCCTATGTAATTTGCTCCCACCCTTTTCTAAAGATATCAATTCCAGTTGTTTTATCTTTGTTATTATATTTACTACTTCTAGTACAGTTGTTTTAGACTTTAATTTCCATTTTATGGTAATTAGACTCAGCAATACCTTACTATGCCAAGGCAATTCTGATTCTGTACCATGGCTCAGAAAAATAATTTCCCTAGATACACCAATTTGCTCACCCAGTATCTCAGACAGAGCAGTCTACATGGAATCTTTAAAGTCTGCCAGCTTATTACACTTCCAGAAAATATGTTCCCAATTACCTCTTTCTTCCCCATCATACCTCTAACATTTGCTGTCTACCTGAGGAAAAATTCTCTTAGGGTATAAAAATACTTATATAAACATTTCCAAGCAAAAATCCTATATCTTCTAGATTTTGTTGCATATTTGGGAGACATACATATATTCCCCCATTGTTTCTTTGTGAAATGATTAGCTAATTTCTCTTGTCAGTCCTTTCTTACCTCCTCTGATTGATTATTATAGCTATCATGCAATATTTTATATGTTCTATTAATTATTCCTTTTTAACAGCAGCTTCTGTTCCAAATTCTACTAAAAACTCTATCAAGTGCTGGTCTTTTGTTTAGGACCCCCTATTTCATTCCATTTGCCTATACTCTGATATCAATCCTTGATAGGGAAGACAATCTCTAACCTGCAGTCAAAATAAATTCTTGGAGTATCCCCATTCTGTTACCTCTCCCTCTCATTATTTGCTTCCAATACCTTGGCTCTTTTGCCAGTTTTCTTCAATAAATTCCATTCCCCTCTTGCCTATTGTCTGTATCCCTAATTGTAGTCATCCCTATTGGCTGAATCTCCATTCTCCATTCCCGTGTTGGCTTAGTTCTTAGAATACTTTCTGCTGCTTTTTGAATACAATATTATGTATGGTTATTGTTTTTCTCCTTAAAGATTTGCATCCAAAATCCCAGTCTCTCCTTGTTTCTTGAGCTTCCCCCTTGTAATCCTAATCTACCTTGTTCTATTGGAAGAATCAGTTTATCCCACTTGACTCTTGCTGTCTTCCCCTCCCAGATAAAATCCTTCACTCTTTATTAATTGGTGTCCACAACTTCTCCTCTGGTTGATAAAAAATATGCCTGACCTATGTATAAGACTAAAGGGACTAAAACATTTTAACTGTTTGTATCTTACAATCCATATCCAGAGAAGAGAGCTTCCAATTTCTTAGTTTTTGTATTATCTTTTGTTTAGTCTCTTCCCAAATATCCTTAGCTGTAACACCAGAATCATTTTTAATTCATACTCCTAAGTACTTCATTTTATCATGTTCCCATAAATATTGCTGAAACAATTTGCGTGTGGGTACCTAATTTGCCACTATTGCCTTTGTTTTAGCTTCATAAAGTTTGTAGCCTGAAAAGATATGAAAATGTCTCAAAATGTTCCACAACACTGAAATGTCCTTTTTTGTTTTTATCTAGTATAAAGTAATATCATATGCAAACAGAGCCAGCTTTTCTTGACTACCATACCAATTATATCCTTGAATTTCTGAGACCCTTATTTTCTTTGCCACTGTTTCTAAATATAATACAAATAAGGGGAAAGAGGATATCCCTGCCTGGTCCCTCTGCTCAAGCAAAAGTTATCAGAGAGGAACCCACCCACTTTAATGTTTGCCTCCAATCCCTCATATATCCCCCTAATCAACCTTATAATTTTATCAGGGAATGCAAATGTTTCCATTGCCTTGCTCATAAAGCCCCAGCTTACTCTGTTAAATATTTTCTCTGCATTAAGACCCACCAACAACAGTTGTATCTTCTTATATCCTGCTTCCCTGGCTGATCGGTGTTCTGTTAATGTCAAATGTTTGCCTGCCTTCCACAAAACCACACTGATCCATATCTATCAATGTTGGCATTACTTTTGCCATTCTTTTATCCATTATAGACATAAGCACTTTATAATCATGGTTTAGTATTGAAATGGGCCTGTATGAAGCTGGATCTGATGGGTCTTTACCCTCTTTAGGCATTACAACTACCCCCACTTTCTTACAGGATATTGGTACTTCTCCTCTTCTTAAAATACTGTTAAACAAATGCTCCCAGATCTTTATCTATCAGGTTTCTTCCCTGCTAGCTTTTAGACTGCCACATGAATACCATCTATTCCTGGGGACTTACACATCACCATTTTTATCTCATATTCTCCTATTATAACTGCTAGTAATTGAGCCTCATCTACCTCTAGCATTGGCATATTTAATTCTTCCATAAACATTTCCATTTGTATATTCTCTTGATTTCCATATTTCTTTGCCTTATACAGACTTTAATAGATTGTCCAAAATATTTTTAATACCTCCACATGATCTCTTGTTATCTTCCTTGTTATAGCCTCCCTAATCCTGGCAACAGTCCTTTCTACTTCCTGTTGCCTGGGCCATTGTGCTAAAAGTTTTTATGCTCTAGAGTTCTCAAAAACAATTCATTAACAGCAATATTTCTAAACTCATGCATATTTTCAAGGTAATCCCTAATTTTCTGTTTAGCATTTTGCAGTTGCTCTTATTTTTCCGTGTGATTCCAACTACTCCACAATACTTGAACAATTGTCAGTCCCTCTAAATAATTATTGTTACTTCTTAACCAAAACTCCATTTCTTTTATTTCCACCCTATTTTAAAATCCACTATTATTTTATCCCAGTCGCAATTTATATTTTCAGAAGACATTTCTGTCTTCTGTAATAGCTCCTGAATAATTTCCACTGCCCATTTCTTACATTCCTCTCTTTTCAGCAGATAGGTGGGAAGACACTGTTGGCTCATTTTTATTTCATCACCCTGCATTTTTATTTTAGTTATTATTGGTGCATGATGTGAAATAGTTATTGGATGCATATCAAGACTTTCAATTAAATGCATATAGTTCCTGTGAAATGTAAATTCTGTTTAGACTAGCCCAGTTTTTGTATATTGGGGAATAATATGTAAATTCACTCCAAACTCCTACTTCTGAATTCACATCTTCCATGCCAGATATTTTCATAAATTTCTTCAAAAATCTACCCTCTGTTATATTTTCCCTTTCAGCCTCCCCAGACACATCTTCACTGCTGCAAATCAAGTTCCAGTGCCCACCTATAAGTAATATTCCTTGCTGAAAGTTGATTATCTCTCCCAGAATTTTCTTAAGCTTCATTATAGCAGTTTTAGGTGGAATATAAATACATGCCAGTGTAATCCCTTGCCAGTAGTCCCTTTGTACTACAACTCTACCATTATTATCTTGTTTATCCTCTTCTGTCACTATTGGAGCTCCTCTTGCAATTAATATTATTACTCGTCTTTTCCTTTGTTCTAGGTATTCTGCTGAATAACCATCCCGAAAACCTTTCTTTATCAAATTTGTTTGTTTCTTTCCAACTCTGTCTCCTGTAACATAGCTATTTGCATTTACATTTTAATATAGTTCACTCCCCTTTCCTTTTTGTATTTATCTGTGAGACTGCTGACATTTAAAACATTACAGAAAGCATCATTGTGTTAAAAAGATATCATTTCCATATTTTATGTGTAACAGCTTTTTTGTTAAATATCTAGTTCCAGCTTTTTTGTTACATGCATACACTGTTTACTTGGTTGATCTTTTTATACAGCTGTTCCTTATCATATCCATTTGAGCCTATGTCACATCTTACAAAACTTTTTGTTTTATTGAAAAGCCCTCAAAAAACAAAACAAGCAAACAAACAAACATCTCCCCAATACCCCCTAAAATATAACTTAATACTAACACACAAAACTATATACATCTTCAAATATTGAAGTTTTACCCTCCTAACAGGAACAAGTTTCCCAAACTGACAGCCACAATCATAGACTTGAGTTAATCTAAAAGAAAGGTTGCCCATGCTAAGATGCATGGTACAGCCTGTGCTTCTACTAAGTGCTGTCTGGTTTTGTATTGTCTTTATAGTTCTCCCAGCTGGGAAAACACTTGAATGCTTTCAGAAAGCATTATCTCCAAGCCATTTATTTTTATCAGATGGTATGCAAGGAGACAAGAGGACCAGATACAGTGTTGCTACTAAGCATACATTTATTTGCTAGAAAAAGCTTTATAATATTCAATGTTCTTTTTCATTTGCTTTCTTTCTCTTAAAATTTGTTACTAGATATATCTAAGGGCCTTAATCCAGTCATATGCAAAAACGTACATCAATTTGCTGTTTTGACCAGACTTTTTTTCGTTCTTTCTTTCTTTGTTTTTTTTTCTTTAACATTGCAGTGCCTACATTTCTTAAAACTGAACATGGAGAAAGAGATAAGGGGAAGAAAAAAAGAAACACCTGTTTATATTAGTATCCCCATTACACTTGAAAATAACCGAGAAAACTTTACTGCATAGCATGCAAAGAAAATCATGCACTATAAAAATAATGCTATTACAAAAAAATCGTTTCACTTACAGTTAACTTTCTCCCTCCTCTTCCCTTTTCCTAAGTATTTTTCTGAACATTAATGACATGAAGTAGGGCATATGCTTTAGAGTCCCCTACAAGTTTTACAAAGTCCAAAACGTCCCGTATTTCCAGATTTTCTTGTTCTGTCATGTTCTGCAAATATAATGATTGCTTTGTAATCCCACATCTGTCAATTTCCAACTCACTGGTTTTATTCCTGTTCACCTCCATCCTGTAAATCCTGTCTGTGCTTCATTTCAATGTACTCTCAGTTCTAGTCAACTTTTGTGTTTTATTCCTTCTCTCAAGCATTTTCTGTTGAAACATTGAAAAAAGTTTCACTGGCACAGTCTCTCTGTGGTCTTTATTACCAGAAAGAAACAAAAAGCAGAATCTCCTTCTGTTTCACAGATCACCTTTTTTGGACAAACTTTTGTATTTCCTGCTTAACATGTACTGCATCAGAAAATGATTTTGTCCCTCCAGGAAAGAGTATTTTGAAGATAGCCAGGTACAGCAGTTTGAATCTCACATTTGCTTCTTAACATTCCCTGAATAGTGGAATAAATTTACTCTTCTTCTTCTGCCTGGTGTACAGTGAGTAATCATTCTCCACAAACACTCTGTCTCCCACTTTTAGTACTTTGTCCTTCTGCCACAGTTTTGTCAGAATCAACTCCTTCAGCTGGTAGAATTGTATCTTTACTATGAAAGGTCTAGGTTGCTTTCTTATAGCCAGGTTTGGAGCATACACATGATTGGGCTCTTGCAATTTACAACTCCTGCTGTGGAATACCAGTCCAGTTGCTTATTTGTGCTTTCATAAAATTAATACAATATGTTCCTTCCAGCTTCTCTGGTACAGCAGAAAATGTCAGGTTTTCCCTATGTGCTCTGTCATCTAATTCTATTATTTTTCGAAACATCTCTTCTTAGGCAGTCTCATATTCAGCCAGACTCTTCATTTTGACCTCTGATTTTTGCAGTTTTATCACGTCATCTGAATGTCTTTTTTTAAATCATCTTCTACCTTTTCCCAGCCTTTTGTTATTTGAGTTGATGTATTCCATCAGTGTTTCATTTATTTAATCAGGTCTGTGTGCAGTTGTCTTATACTTTCTTCTAGGTTACTGGAAGTCATGTCTGGAGCTTGCACTGATTTTTGCTAACAGTTACAGTATTCTTCCTAGTCAGTGTTTTTCCTCACCTTTTGTAGCTGATTTTCTTTCATGTCCTCTGATTTCTTTTTTCCTGGCGTCCAGGCAGTGCACTTACTAGCCAGTTAATGAAATTTACCCAGAAATAAAAGTCCACTAGTGTTCACTGCTGAATTTCTGTTTTCACACTGGGAGAGCTAGAATTAAGCTGTTATCTGTGTGCAGCCATCTTGGGAAAAAATATCGAAGCTGTATTCTTGGCCTTAGACAGTGCATCTAAGACCTGTGCCTTACTGATAACTGGAGTGGTTTTGTTAGATGATATTTCCTCAGAGGCAGTTGGGGTTAAGAGGGGATAAAACTGGAGTGGAAATTTTCTGCCAGAAGATCTGCTTTATCTCCCGAGCCTGTTAATGTGGTTCCATTTACCAACAGCTTTGCCCATTGTTGTGTGCTGCCTTTGAGGTTTTGGATGTAGCTAAATAAGGCTTTATGGTTGTCCTTGGCCTAGGGTGTTATTGCTTTGTTGGACTTCATTAGTCCTCTTATTTGTCTATTCAGTTTGATGAGGGAGTTTTATCTTTTTGGTGTTATACTCCCTAATTTTAACTATGACTTTTTTTCTATTTTGTTGTACAACCTCTAATTTTTTTCATTCCATCAGAGTGGTTTGCTTTTTGAGTTAGTTTTAGGCTTCTAATAAGCATAGCAACTTCTTTGCAGTCATTGGTTTTACAGAGCTTCTATGAATAATTCTGCATAGGCTGTTGTGTCATGTGGATTTGAAGAGGCTTGACATTTTGACAGGTTATCACTTAACAAAAGGAAGTTTGCCTTGGAGTAGTTTATAACTACTACAGGTTTTGCTAGGATTGAAGAATGTATTCTTATTTCAAATGAGAGCTCCTTGTGATTGCACCTTACCGGAGAAGAAACAACACTGGAGGGTGGGGTGCAGTGTTCTCCCATATTTGTGAGTACCAGGTCCAATATGTTTGTACCTCTAGTAGCCATATGCACTAACTGTTCCAGAGTGTTTGTGTTTATAAAGTCTAGGAATCTCTGCAATTGTAAATTTGAGGTCATGTAGGATCCCCAGTTTATAGAGGGATAAATAAAGTCCTCCATGAGTATGGTATTTGATTGAATGGTGATTATCTCTGATAGTTTTAAATGTAAGATATGGGTTTCATGGGACATAGAGGGTGACCTACAGCTTGCAAGGATATGGTATGGGACTTCATCTATGATAATCTGGATGTGGAGGAAGTCTAGTGCATCATCTTGTTTAACTAACCTAGAGTTATGATTGTTGATGATGTAAATCAAGATAACTCCACCTTTAGCCCCTGTCTGTACAGTTGCTTCTCTAAATGTGTGAAAGGCACTGAAGCCTTGTATTGCCGGAGTACTATGTGCAGCATTAAACCATATCTCAGTAACTGCACAGATGTTCACATTCACCAAGGTGAGGAGAGGTTGGAGAGAGTGGAGCTTCTTGTTTAGACAACTGACATTGAGCAGTAAATTTTCATATTTCCTCGGTTAGATTTTTCTGTGTTGTAAACTTTGTCTGTTTATTTAATTTGTTTACTGGGGTAGTACACAGATCACAATAGACCATTTGTAGGCACAGCCCAGGTGAATAAATTCACAAAAAATAAAACAGAACACTTTACAAAGAGAGTAATCACAGAAGGCAGATAATCCCCATAGACATTTGACACAGTCTGTACATATTATTAACAGAGTAGAAAAACAAATGTGAATTCATTTTAGTAGTAAATGTGAGATGGAAGCATCAGGTGAGAGCAGAAAATCAAAGTAGGACTGATGCACATGAGGAAGGAGTTAGGGTATGTCTCTCACCAAACTGAATAGATAACTAAATAGACTAATTAAGTCATATTTTTGATGGAAGTGTCTTTTGAGTTGAGCTTTGAATGTGGGGAAAGAGGAGACTGCTTTTAAGTGAGGCAAAGGGATTGCTACAGTTTGGGTGCAAGAATGGAGAAGGAATGGTCGAAACAGTGTAGTTTGGATTGGGGTATCTAGAATGAGGGTGTTAACTGGGAGAGGTTGCCAAGGTTGTAGAGGGCTGTTTTATTATGGAGTTTGGCTATAAGAGGTGGGAAGGCACCTGGTTAACATTAGTTTGAAAAGATAAGACACTACAAGTAGCTCAACTCTGTAGGAGGCTGGTAGTCATTTGGCTTTGGGAAGAGTGACATAGTGGTGTTCCAGGGGTGGGGGGAATTGGAAATTAATTGGCAATTTTTTTTTTTCAATGGACTATAGAGTGGATGTATTTGTTTTCAGAGACTGTGTCTATGATGGGGAGCCCATATTCAAGTTGAGCAAGGAGGACTCTTTGCCTATTGCAGCTCTAGCTGGTCTGAAGAGACAGAGAGATCCAGGACCAGAAAAAAAAAGAGAACTGATCTTTTTCCTAGTGTATTCAATGTGGCTTTGGGAGTTAAGTGACTGGCCCAGCCATTAACTTAAGCATTTAAAGGATGTGGTTGTTTGTTTGGGGAACCACTGAGATGTGCAATGTTGAGATTTTTAGGAGGTTTTTTTCAGCTTTTGTGAGATTCCAAATATAGCATAAAAATGTAAAGCACCAAACCACGGCAATGTACATAAAAATATAGAAAGTTTAATATATATCAGGTAAGCACTTTCACACAATACACTGTGCTTCATCTGACCATGCAAAATGTTACCAGCAATTCAATTAAATAGTATAACAGTTCAAATAAGCAGTTTAAAACTGCCAATAGCATCACTTCATTAATAGAGCATTAACATCATTTAAAAAGACCTCTTGCTTTTAAAGCAGGTCTAATAGATGTCCTTCTGTTAATACCTGGAAATCTGTCAGCCTGCAAGGTAGCAATCCAAAACGATTCACAACTTTCAGTAAAGTTTCTAAAATCACCACCTCGTTTATTAGAGCTCACTAACTTGATCACCCTAAAACCAAATATATGTTCAGCCCCCTGATCAATACAGTGTTTAGCTAGGGCATTGTGGGGATCTAGTGTTAATACTATAAATATGTTCTCTCATATGCTCCATAAGGGATCTATTGGTTTTACCTACATAAAAACATAAGCAGGCTCTGCATTGAGCTAGATATACCAAATTCCTGCAACGACAATGAACATCCACCTTAAATTTGTATTCTCTGTTAGTTACTGGATGAATACAATGAGTATAATGATCAATACAGGTGCAAAAGTTACACATAGAGCAGCCTTGCATTTTAGCCATACTACATCTATTCAAATTATCTCCTAGTGAATGTTACTTATAACTAGTGAATGTTACTTATAACAAAGTTGTCTTTTCAAGGATTTCTTGTTCTTGAAAATAAATTTTGGTTTGTTGCCAACAATATCTCTAACTTGGTCATCTAGACACAGAATAGACCAATTATTCCTAATTATAGGTAAAATTCTATTAATGTCACTAGTATAAAAAAGGGACATAGGTACAGTCCTACTATTGGGGGCCAAATTCATTGAGGAACTAATGGTTGTCCGCCTTTCAGAGAAGAATGGACAAGCTCTATTTCTTCTTTGACTTATACTATTCTGTAATTCTTCATCCACTTCTTTCACATTATACCCCCTATCATTAAACTCATGCCTCAATTTATTAACATCCCTTCGAAACATGTTCTCATCATTATTAAGTCTTGAAACACTCATCCCTTGACCTTTCATCACATTTCTAAAGATATAGCCAGGGTGCATGCTATCCCATTGTAGAAGTGTACTTTTTCTACATGTCTTCCTATATAACATGGTGGTAAGACCAAGTTTATCATTTACATTCAATTTTACGTCTAAAAAATCTATGTCACACTCTGAGAACTTACATGTAAAGGCTAGGAAGTGCATAGTATTCTGTAAAAATTTTTTAAAGGCTAATAAATGTTGTTCTGTGCCATCCCAAATTAAAAAGAGATCATCTACGAGCCTCCTATAAAACATTACGTGAGGAAGAAATGTAGAAATTCCCAAACCCCAGAAGCACGAATTTCAAAATCCCGAAGTTCGGAGATGTTGAAGTTACACTTTTGGTGTTCATGTTCAGGTAAGTGTTTATGTTTAAGGGTTTTGGTTAGGGGCTTTAGTGTGTGTCAGTGTGTTTTGTGACTGTGATGTGTGTGAGGGGAATGTAGCTTGTATGGTGGTATTTTCATGTGTTTCTATGTGTAGTACAACCTTAGAGTTAATATATTTAGGTAGGGGGTGTGTGGAGGACTTGCACCCCACATCAGGGGGTGCAGGGGGCTTGCCCCCCTGCTTGTATGTAGTGTAGTGTAGGTTTGTGTGTTTGTGTGTATGTGTATGTATATGGTGTATGGTTAGTGCAGGATTCAAGATTTTGAAATTTGCGCTTCTGGGGTTTCGGGATTTTAAGATTTCGGCTTTATGATCTCGAGATTCTGAAATTCGATATTTCAGGATTTTGGGATTATAAAGTGAACCTATATATATATATATATATATATATATATATATATATACACACACACACACACACACACACACACACACACGTTTGCTATCAAAATCCAGAAATGTACTTCTTTGAGTACTGTAACATCGAATGTATGGTTTCAAACTTTTGTTAAATTGAAAGTAAAATTAGTGAATTTGTAATACCGATATCTGGACAGCAAATGCAGTTTGGTCATTTTTTCCGAACCATCACATACCGAAAATTGGCTTTAACATGTTTCAAAATGTTGCCATAAACATGTTTTTATTTTCAACATTTTATTTCAACGCCAAGATTAAATGAAGAAGTGCATTTCTGGATTTTGATAGTAAACGATATATACATACGTATATATATAGATAGATATATGGGTGTGTGTGTGTGTGTGTGTGTGTGTGTGTGTATATACATATATATATATGTGTGTGTGTGTGTGTGTGTGTGTGTGTGTGTGTGTGTGTGGTGTAGTGGTTAGTTTTTCCACCTCACAACAAGAAGTTCTCCAGTTCGATTCTCGGCTGGGGTGTCTTCTGTGCGGAGTCTGCATGTCCTCCCTGTGGTTGTGTGGGTTTCCTTCCACATTCCAAAGACATGAAGTAGGTGGATTGGATACTCTAAATTGGCAGCAGGTGTGAGTGTGTGTGCGAATGAATGGTATGGATGAACTACCATGGCAGGGCTAGTCACCCGGTGGTATAAACCTTGGGTCGAGATGATTGTCACCGTTGAAGTGACACCCGACCCCATGTGTAAAATGGGAAAAAGGGGTTGAGGATGGATGGATGAATAGATATATATATATATATATATATATATATATATATATATATATATATATATGTGTGTGTGTGTGTGTGTGTGTGTGTAGAGAACAGAAAATGTATGCTTCAGTAATATTCCAGAAGGAAAAGATGGGACTAATTGTCAAGCCTTTAAGACATAGCTTTGTGAGTGGAGTGAACTTTGAGAATCAGAAATACTTTCAGACAGAGCAGACAGAATTTACACTGTAAATTGCAGGAGAAAACTGTCAGCTTAAAGATGAGATTCTTTAAAAATCGTGGAGGAAGGGGAAGGGCCTATTAACTGATGGCAGTAGGGTATATGTGGATAATGGTTTTCTTCAGTAACTGGAACTAAAAGAAGTAAGTTCATCCCAATCTTTAAGAAATGCAGAGTTGTGAGGATAAAATTTGAATTAATATACCCAGCAGCACTGATATTTTTTCAACTGGAACTGAGATCTTTCTTCACTTTGAGCAGGCTGTGGCTGAGATGGAAAGGGTGACCTACATTAAGAAAAAACTACCAGACGCTACCATAGGTTCATAGGAGGTTACTAGGCTAGCGGACCTAGAGCCATTACAAGCCTAGCCATGTTAATCCCAAGTTGCCTCAACTGTCCTTGGTTAGATGGATGTAAATTGCAGAGTGAGTCTATAATAAACAATGACTACCCCTGTCCATGAGGGACATGGGTGCCTCCCCTGGGTTAATTTGTAGTCTCACATCCGTTTGTCCTGGTTGTGCTTGAATAGGGTCAGTGAAGAGCTCTGCTTCATGTGAATTGGAAGTTTATTTGAGAGTAGCGGCAATCTCTGGGAGATATATGTCTCTCCTGAAAGTTCTGTTAATGTCACAGGCTAGGTTAAGATCCCTAAAGTGAGTGACTCTTGTGCCTTTTGACTTGCGGATGTGCAGCATATCCATCAGGGCATGGTCAGAGACCTCCCTGTAGGCTAGGCACAAGTCACCTCTCAGCAGCCTATATGATACAGAGTACAGTGACAGGACTTTCAGTCTATCCACGTAAGTAATTTTTTGGAGGTTCAAACCTCTGTGGTCTCTCCAGCTGTTTAGGTATCTGGCGAGGTACATGCAGAAAGGAGCATTGTAATCTATTAATGGTTTGATGAGGGTTGAGTACAGTGAAGTTATAACATCCTTAGACCTGGATGCGATGCCCTTAGTTATGAGATGCACAACATAGAAGGCTTTCCTTACCACTGTGGAAATTTGGCGGTCAAAGTTCAGATTGCTATATACCAGTGTTTCCAGATCTCACACCACTGGGTTTAAACTTAGAGGGGTGCTGTCAATATTGTAATTAGCAAGGAATTCTGCTTTGCCAAAGGGGATAGTAATGCACTTTTTTGTGTTTAGTTTTAGACCATGGATTTGGCATCAAGTCATTTGTCTGTGTTAGCCTCTATCATAGTATGTGAACATCATTGGGAGACTCAATGGTTGCACCCAATTTGCAATCATCAGCAAACTTGGTAAGCCAAAGGCTGTGTACTTTAGCCTGGATGTCCGAGAAATAGATTCCAAACAGTAAAGGGCCCAGCACAGATCCTTGTGGTATGCCACTGGTGACGAGTCTACTGGTAGAGGTGGAGTCACCAACTTTGACAGTACGTATTCTGTTAGTGAGCCAATTGGCTACCCATCTAATGATGTAAGGGTTAATCCCCAGCTAGAAGAGTTTCTCAATGATACCCGAGAAGGGTATTGTGTCAAAAACCTTGGCTATTAGCAGTATGCCCTGTCTTACCTTCATCCAGGGCTTTGGTGACTTTTTTGAAGTCTACTAGGTTTAATAAGCATGATCTATCCTTAACAAAGCCAAATTGGGTTGTGTCTAGAGTTTGAAGTTTGCCTATTTTCCCTTGTCTTGTGTATTCAAATAAGTCAGTGAGGCTTGGATATTCATTTAAGATGTATGTTACAAACACATCAGGATGGATGACTGGAACATAAAACTTAAATTAACTAGCTAACTGACTGACTGCTACACACATACATACTTTCACTCCGATTGCTTACACAAAATGGCACTCTGTTTGCACATGTTCAGTACTTATATGCACGTGCCCATGAATTACAGTTGCTTTAAAGGTACAACACACACACTATGATCTACATCCTCCCTCTTTGATTATTCTGCATGCAAATTATATAAACAATAACAATTATGTCCAGGTTGTCATCTATCTAGGATTAGGTCTTGAGATATGACCTGACCTCGTTATGTAATAATCAGCATTGGGTTTAGCAACAGGGACAGTCACTGAGAAATGCTCTTCATTAGGAACTTCAGGGATACTTTCAGGAACAGGAATAGAAGATTAATTATTCTCTGGAACAGGAACATTCGGTAGCATACTTTGAGAATTAATCTCTATTACAGACAAGATGCTGTAACATTGGCTCTGACACCTGCAATAAATGTTTCCAATTCCACCTAAATTCCATTCCTTGTGACTCAATGATGTACGATCTTGGTTCCTCACATAGATGTTTCATAAGTCCTACTTGATTAAAACCTTTTGCTGTCTGCATCCTGACTATTTCTCCTTCTTTTGATGGATTGAGAGGTTTGCTGGATTTGTCATAATGGAGTTTCTATGACGAATGCTTTTTCATGAGTTGAGCTTTTACTGCTTTGTTGTTTCTAGCACTTGGAATCAATAAATTCTTACTGATTGATAGTGTAGTTCTGGTTTGTCTCGACATCAATCTCTGAGCAGGTGAACCAAGTAAATTGTCTCGAAGAAGATTAAGCAAACTGAGAAAAATATCAGTTTTGTCTCTTTTGGATTTCTTCAACTGTTCCTCACTTTGAACTGCACATTCAGCCAAGCCATTAGATCATGGATACTCAGGACTACTAGTAACATGAACAAAGTACCATGCTGACTTGTAAACTGTGTACCATTGTCAGAAAAGACTTTGTGCTGACTATCATGGACAGGAAAATGTCTTCAACTTCGTAATGACAGTACTGGAAGTTAAGTTAGGAAGTTGGTTGATCTCGAACCAATCTGAATAAGAGTCTGCTAATACCAAATAATGTTGACCATTCCATTTGAAAATCTCTGTGGCTACTGTCGACCAAGGTAGTTCCGGAATCTGGTTTATCTGAAGTGGTTCTTTTTGTTAGTGTGGTTTAGTACTATTCAGATTGAACAAGCTGAGATTTCCTTCTCAATATCTTTTGACATAGAAGGCAAAGTACTAGTCCTCTTGCTCTTTTTATGATACAGTCAGTTCCTGGGTGACCTCAATGCAAGATTTTAATGTACTCTTGTTGCAAAGATTGTGGAATTACCAGTTTTGGACCTTTCTTGATGATGATACCATCTTCCATCAAAATCTCGTATCTATAAGGAAAGTACTGCTGCACGTCCAACAAACCTACTGCATTAACCATTTCCTCAAGCATAGAGACACTAGTAACATAAAAAGTAGGGTTGCAGATTTCTGTTTGAACAACTTACTTCTTTGAATGCTCTCTCTTAATAAAAGAATGTGACTCTTCAGATTTACAGAACTTTTCTGAAATTATATCACTTTTTATATCTGTGGCATTGCTGAATAAAAGCTAAGCACTTATCATGTTTAGGTTTGTGACTGCCTCCACAATTACAACAGTTGACTATGAGGTTTACCATGGGTTTTGCTAAATCACCCTCGGTTTTGCTGTGTGTGCCCTGGGTTTTACTATAGCTGCCCTGGGTTTCATTGTGGGAGCCACACCCTTTGGCTTATATCTCTTAACCTCATGCTGCATACTGTCATCATTCATACTGGAAGATGGTGCAAACATGCCTTTCTCATTTGTAAGCATATTCATGTGCTTTTCTGTAAGCTCATATATCTGACAAATCTCTATGGCTTTGCTTTAAATTAAATCACTACCTCGAAGCAAAGTCTTTTTCACTGCATCGTTAACACCACACACGTCTGTCTTTAATCAACTCATCTCTCAGATTACCAAATCTACACGTTTTTGTCTTGTTTCTCAACTCAGTTACATATGCTGCAAATGTTTGCCCAAACATTTGATCTCTTGTGTAAAATATGTGTCTTTCCATTGTAATATTCATTTAAGGCTTGCACATTTCTCTAAATTTACATTTTTAAGCACTCAGGGTCTTTCTGCATTTCAGTCTGTACCATAGTATGGCAGTCTTCCCCCTCCTCTGCATATACAGTAGGTGCATACACAAATAAACATTCTCTCTCAATGGCTTCTGAATCAGCTAAATTGAGCAGAATAAATGCTTTTGTACGTGTCTTTATCAGAAAAAGCAGTCTGTATGAAAATATCATATTCTTGCTCGAACACTCTCCAATTTTCAGCAATATTGTTATCAAACACAAGCAGACCAGGTCTGCAAAATCACTCTACCATGTCAAATAAGTTTTAAATACACACCAGGTACTTGTAATTATATTCAACTGCACAACAGTCTCTTTGAAATAACTGTGTAGTCTTTGCAAAGACTGTACTGTAATACTGCACACACACTGCCAACACTTTGCACACTTCAGATACTTCAGATAACTTTAGTTAATGTGAAAAAATAGTACATTGTGAAAAAATTCAGTCATTTTTCTCTCTTTTGAACATTTTATATGATTAAGATATTGTTTTATACATTTTCAGAATTATTTCAAATATTTTTATCAATATGTCACAATTTCAAACATTTCATTTATTCAGTAATTCGTTTCGAATGTTTTGAATGCTTCACCTTATATTCATCAAGTGAAAACTCATTTAAACGAGTTTAAGTACCTGGAAATATTTTCTGACCTGTTTATGAGTTGTTTGCAAGTCGTTTGAGGCACTCCTGTATATTCTTCCATTTATAACTGTGTGCCTTATGGTTTTAAGAAGTTTTGACTTCGGATCCCACTTCTGACACCATGTTGCTCATCTTCTGTATTCAGATAAAGCAATGAAGCTTGGGTGTTTGTCTAAGATGTTTATTACACACAAACATATCAGGATGGATGACTGGAACATAAAACTTAAAATAAGCTAGCTAACTGACTGACTGCTACACACATACATGCTTTCACGCTGGCTGCTCACACAAACTGGCACTCTGCTTACACATGCTCAGTACTTATATGCACATGCCCATGAACTACAGTGGCTTTGAAGGTACAGCACACACACTATGATCTACACCTATGTCCTTGCTGATAATATCCATGATGATTCTTTCCATGGCCTTGCAGATGAAGCTGGTTAGACTTATGGGTCTATAGTTCCCAGGGTCCTTTTATGGCCCCCCTTTGTACAAGAGGATTGTTATTGCTGTTCTCTACTCTGCTGGAACAAAATCAACTCTCAGGCAATGGTTAAAGGGAATGCCATGTGGGTCCACTAGGTCGTGCTGTAGATTGCTTAGTAAGCAACCTCAGATTTTATCTTGTGCCATTGAGGCTGTGTTTTTGTCCTTGGAGAGCAGATATGACATAACTTCTAGCGATACTAGGCAGAGGACTGGTGTCAGGTATGTTTTAAGGTATGGCTTGTGGGGATAGGGGAGAAAAGTCTGCACCAAATCTGTCAGCTAGCAAGTTGGCAATTTTCTCTGGTATAGCATGAGTGCTATGCTCTACTACCAGTTTGGCACATAGCTGGTCATTCCCTTTTAGATTGTAGAAGTAGTTAAAGACTGCCTTATGATTATCCTTAACTAGGGATAAATCCAAAAGAACCAAAGCAAGCCAAGTAAAATAAACTCCACGAATGAAGGAGGCCAAACTGGATGAACTAGAGAACAGCTTTATTAAGCAACAAAGTAAAATAAATCAAGCGCTTTTGCCAGGTAAGTACCTGGCTTTCTCAAGATAAAACATAATGCAACTGAAATGTTTAAATACTTGTGTAATTGATCACATGATTTCTACTTGATGTGTTAACAGAACAGTGAGCATCCAGTTCAGGGAAGTGCAAAAACATACTTAAGAACCCCTTTGTGTGATGTCCAGCTCAGATAGACCAGGTAAACATCTACTGCCACCAGATGAACAATCATAGGTTCATAGGTAGGTACTAGGCTATTGGCCCTAGGGCCTATATAAGCCTAGCCAAACAGTACCCTGGCTTTTGCCACCCAAGAAAATTAATTTTCCTGTGCCCCTGTCAAGCAGAGCCACAGAAGTGATCCCCGGGGTGAATTTCCTCTCTCCCATCCAATCATCAAGATTTTTCTTGAAGAGTGCTAATGATGAGTTTTGTTTGATATAGATAGGTAGTTTGTTCCAGAGTATGGGAAGTCTCTGAGATAGGAATCTATCCCTCCAGCATGTTCTGTTTATTGTGGTGACAAGGTTTAGGTCACTAGAGCATGTAGCTTGGAGGGATTGGGATTTCTTTATGTGGAGCATGTCCAACAACTCTGGGTTTGACATAGCTTTGTATGTTAGGCAGAGATCGCCTCTGAGTAGGCGATATGCAACAGAGTAAAGCTGGAGTTTTTTGAGATGGTCTGCATAGGGCATCTGCTTGAGGGCAGTAATCCTCTTTGTGAGGTATTTTTGTGGCCTTTCCAGTTGTTGTAGATGTCTTGTGAGGTACATACCAAAAGGGGCGTTGTACTCTATAATGGGTCTAATGAGTGATGAGCAGAGGGGAACAATGACCTCTTTTTTCCTGGATGAGAAACCTTTTGTGATAAGGTGTGCCATGTAGAAGGATTTCCTGACTACTGTGGCGATGTGATTATCAAAGGAGAGACTACTGTCCACCTGTGTCCCAAGGTCTCTTATCACACTTTCAGTGTTAAGTAGATTACCGCCTATGTGGTAGTTCATGGGTACAGAGTTTTTACCAAAAGGGATGACAATGCACTTTTTAGCATTGAGCTTGAGGCCATGGCTTTGACACCAGGCATCTGTCTCAGTGAGGCCCTTTTGTAGGATGTCCACATCGTTAGGAGATTTGATTATGGCTTCTAGTTTGCAGTCATCTGCAAACTTTGTTAGCCAAAGACCTTCTGTGTTAGCTTGTACTTCAGAAAAGTAGATACCAAACAGGAGAGGACCTAGGACTGAACCCTGTGGTGCTCCACTTGTCACTGGTCTGAAGATGAATTTAGAGTCTGCTACTTTCACAGTGTGGGTTCGGTCAGTGAGCCAGTTGGCAACCCATCTTGTGACATAGGGATTTATACCTAGTTTCGTGAGTTTATCTATAACTCCAGAGTGGGGGATGGTGTTGAAAGCTTTGGCAAGATCTAGCTAGGCTGTGTGTACCACCTTGCCCTCATCTACAGCTTTGGTGACTGCTTCAAAGAAGTCTATCAGGTTTAGGAGACATGATCTTCCTTTTACAAACTCGAACTGGGTAGGGTCCAGAGTTTGGAGATTACCAATGTCATTGTTTATAAGTTCCATGATGATTAGCCTTGCAGACCAGGCTCATCAGGCTAATGGGGTGGTAGTTACCAGGGTCCGTGGTGTCTCCCCCTTTGTGGAGTGGGATAACTGTTGCTATGTGCCATTAAGTGGGCACAAAGCCTGAGGTGAGGCTATGATTGAACATGGTACTTAGTGGGGTGCCAGTTTGTTCTGTAGTTCATGTAGAACGCAGCCTGGGATGTTGTCAGGTCCCATGGATTCTGTGTTCTTGGCTTTGGAGAGTGTGTGCTTTACCTGTACAGCCGTGATTACAGGTACTTTGCATTCTTCTGGTATAGAGATGGGCCCTTTAGGGGATGAGAGAGGGTAAAGTTAGCACTGAACCTGTCTGCCAGGATGTTGGCAATATCACTTAGTTCTGTATATTTAGTGCCATTGTGCTGTAACTCAGAGCAGATCTGAGTGTTGCCATTGAGATTCTTAACATAGCTATAGAATGCTTTGTGGTTGTCTTTAGAATCAGTGGCAATTTTGTTTTCGTAACTAGCTTTGGAGGATTTTATGAGGGATCTCAGCTTCTTACTGAGGCAGACCACGGAGTTCCTCCAATCATGGGATTTTACTCTTTTTTGCAACAGTTTCTTTCTTCTGTTGTAGAGTTTGTTTATAGCAGGGGACCACCAGATTGGCTTCCTTTTTTTGGAGGATAGCATCTTGGTTCTGTTAGGGATTGCACAATCCATGCACTTGTGTAAGTGCTTATAAAGTGCAAATGTATAGGATTCAGCAGTCGTATCTCTATTGTCCAAAACATGGGAGTCGTGAAGTTTACCACTTCTGTCTCAAGAAGCGTGAAGTTGGCCTTGGGGGAAATTTTTTACGGTGGTTTCCCTAATGGGGGGTGGGGCTGGGATGTGGATGTCTAGGGTGATTTGCTTGTGGTCGGATCTGACCAACGAGGAATTGACCTCTGGTGTGGAACACCAGTTCCCCATGTTGGTAATGACCAGGTCTAGGATATTGCTGCCCCTGGTGGGGGTGTGGATAAGTTGATCCAAGGCATTAGAATTTATAAATTCCAGAAAACGTTGAGCACAAGAGTTGGTACATGAGTAGTTTTCCCAGTTAATGGTGGGGTAGTTGAAATCGCCCATTACTAGGGTGTTAGGTTGTACCCTAATATTTTCCAGTGTATCAAGAAATGAAGAGTGTGAATCCTGGGGCATGGTGGGGGGTATGTAGCAAGCTACAATTTGCATTGTGGTCTTGCCCAGAGTTAGTTGCACTTGGATAATCTCAGATGCATTATGCTGAGCAACTAGTCTGGAGGTATGGATATCCTTAATGAATATGGACACGCCTCCGTCTTTAGTGCTTCGGTCCAAGTTAGGTGGCTGAAAGGTGTGGTATAAATTATAGCCTGGTAATGCAGGGGTGCTCTCTGGAGCCTTGAACCAGGTCTCTGTCACTGCACAGATGTCGATGTTCTCCATTTTAAGGAGTGTCTCAAGTGAGTGCATTTTGCGGTTTAGACTTCTAGCATTGAGTAGCATTACCCTCAGATTTTGCTTACTTGTACCTGTTGCAGTGGTGAATTTGTCATTTGAATCTTGCCTAAAAAAGGCACTATAGGTGTGACAAGAGCCTTAGCCAGTATCCAGAATCCCAAGGGCGACAGGTGCAGGCCATCTCTGGCAAAGCATCTTGGTTTGTCGATCATGTCATCCCAGGCAGACAGATACTCCCAATGCAAAAGCACAGTAAAGGAGTGGCCAGAGTGAAATGCTACCAAAAACAAACTTAAAAATATAGATATAGCAGTATACTTTAAACAGCTTATAAATGTGGCATTATTCAATAAAAGTATTTCATTTTGAATAAATTAGCCAAGAGCCACTCGATTGTACAGAATTTATAAAGGCACTAAACAAACAAGATAAACTGATAAGCTCTCCAGCCAGTAAAACTACATTGAGAAATCTCAGGTGTTTTCCCAGCTGAAACAGACCAAGCTACCTCCCAGTGCACTAGATGTCAAATCCACTGACCTCTTCTGTGTAAAAGCAATTGTTTGGTAGAGTGTAAAAATACACTACTTTATCCAACAGCTACCTAGGTAATGAAGTCAGATCAAGTAGAACAGACAAAGGGAAGCAAAATGCACTTTTGCAATATAAGCACAAGGAAAGGAAACTAAATAATTAATTATATCAAGAGCAGTGTAGAAAGGGAGGAGCATATTAAGCTCAATTTATAGTAGGGGTGGTCAAATTAAAATCATCATAGTATACACAAAGAGACTGGATGGCTGATTGGGAAAGAAGAGGCTGCTTGTGAAGTCCTTTCCTGTTTTTCGACAGAAACTTAAAGACAAGAAAAGAGAAATGAAAAAAAACAATTGACAGAATCATAAACTGTGTGGAGACAATAAAAGCTCCAGTAATCCAACCTTTGTGCAGGAAAATTATAATGTTTTGGAATCATTATGCTGTGCCTACTCTATTTCTATGTAGAGAAACAGCAAGCAATGTAAAATATGAGTGGATAAAGTGAGTGCACTAGATATGTGTGTTTTTTCTTTTTCATAGGAAGTAGGTATGTTTGGATTATTGGGTATACTGTTTTTGTAAGCTACTTTCTAAACTATAATTGTTGTAGAATAAATATCATGTTTAATGATCACAGTGATTAATCTGAAAAGACACGAAAAGATTTGTTCACTAAGTGCAGCCATATTGTTCTGTTTTAGATTCACAGCAGGAGGAGTGTGTCATTATTAGAGGCTTGTCTAGCTGGAAAACTCAATCATACAATTGGTACTTTGGGGGATTCCTAAGTGCCTGTTCTTAGTGATGCTATTTGAGCTTTCAAAGAATAATTAAGTGCCTGAACATAGGAATTGACCAATTTTTTTAGAACAAGTAACTAAGGACTGTGGAACTCTTAAGGGAAACCAGCACATCTGATTTAGGAGCCCCATTGGAATATGGCACTTCTGGTCTTAGGGCCTTAAAAAAAGTTAAAGCAACTAGCTGTCAGAGGTAAAAGTTGGGTAGGGGAGCAAATAAACATACGAGAAGAAGAAGCATTGAGTACTGGGGTGGACAAGAGCAACCTAAGAATTTATTTTGATTGCTCATGAAGGCTATGGAATGCACCAAAATGAGCACAGCTCAAATACGCAGAAAGGAAGGCTGGGCTAATAGACAGATCTAAAGTAGATAAAGTGCTGGCACATATCAGAGTCTCCAGGTCACAGATTATTATGTTGCAAGAGACCCACTTCAATAGAATAGAGCATCAAATATTCATATGAAGGGGGTTTAAGTAGGCTTTAAAGCAGATGTTCAGGGAACTAAAAGAACGGAATAGGAATTTTTTATAGAAAGGGGATGCCTACTTGAAGTAGAAGAATAAAAACTAGACCCTAAGGGGAATTTTGGCAGAGACAGGAAATAACATTGGCAAGTATTTATGCTACTCTAGGAATAAAATATTAGGCTTTCACCAGAGTATATCTTAATGGTTGGACATTAGAATATTGTAACAGAAATTGAAAATGTTCACACTAGCCCTAGGAGGCAGAGAATTACATTAGAGAAGAGATTCCTGAAGAGTTATTTTAAAATATGTGGTATGAAAAATGTGGCTAGTGTAAACATAGAGAATAGAGAATATGCATTCTATTCTTATAGATGCAAAGTGTGGGTTAGGCTGGATAGATTTTATATAACAAATAAGCAGAAACAAAGCACCCTGAACCACTGCTAGGTAGGCAAACAAATTTGTTAAGCCGAACAGTTCACTCGAAAAAATAACGCTGAATCAAATCACCATACGTTTTCGTCCAACAAACTCATCAGATTACACTAACTAATACATTTAACTAACTTTATTTATATACTCATCCAAATTTTAAAACAGTAAAACAAAAATTGTACATAAGAAATGCATGATTGAGTTACTGCCTCTATGACAGGGAGGATTATTAATTAAAGTCACAATTTTGCTGATCTTTTAATGCAGGGGCAAGAGGCAAGTGTAGATCATGGAAGTCATGGAGACTTACAAGGAATACATACTGGCTGGTGGTGTTGGAGGCCAGTAAATTCCTGGTTTTAAATGGTTTTGATCTCACTTGCCCCCACTTTAAAAAAATTAAAAATGAAATTAAACCTTGTGATAAATTGTAGTGTAATTAATAATGTAATAAATCATTGAAAACAGCAACAACTTTAATGTTGAAATATTTATTAAATGGCTGTAAGATAAGATAATCTGTGTAACTGATATACCAAATCTTCGATGACTGGTAGTGTTATTTATTCATTGATGCCCCAGTGGCTTGGTGAACAAAATCAGTTTTATTTAACAGTGGTTACTTTTGACTTACTCCTCCGTTTTTTGGTTACTTTTATATAACAAAGGAATATGCTTTTTTGGTTAAGACAGTAAGGACTTAACCACTAAGAATTTCTGATCATGAAGCTGTAAGTATTGACCTTAACCTCAGAAATCCATATAAGATATGAAAACATTGAAGATTTCCAAATCAATGCTTGATTTCACAGAGACATTGGAGTTATGTACAAATCTTATTACATACTATAATAGTAAAGGGGAACTGGGACCAACATTTAATAAACTTGGCTTGGGAAAATGTGAAGGAGGACTTAAGACCTAGCCTGCATTTGAGAAGAAATATACTTATGAAGTAGACTCATAAAAGCTATAAAGTTACCTTGTTGAAGCTTAAAGCCCTATAGAGACAGGGGGCACTGAGTGGTCAGCCCCACAAGCAGGAGATAGATGCCTCGAGGGGGAAAATAAATGAGTATTTAGAAGGCAGGTGTGAACACAGGATTTTTGTGATTAAGTGACTCTTTTGGAGAATATCCCAGGTTTGCAAAACCTTCTGGCATGTACATTGAGGGCCCAGAAGGTTTAAAAGGTGAGAGGGGGATTGCAAAGATGAAAAAATACAAATTTGGAGAGAATGCACAATGACCCACAACAGTTAATGTCTGTTTTGTGTAATTTCTGTCAAAGTCTATATGGCAGGAAAAAGAAGAAGCAGACTGGGATGAAAAACAAATTTTCCTTTGGGTTATCTCTACCTAGACTCAACAGGAATGATGCAGAAAAATTGGTGAAAATATTTGGTCAGAAAGAGATTACAACTAGACTGTGTATGTGTCTATGGGGGTTATAAATTACCACAAAAAGATGGCTTCTCAATAAAACTTTGAAAAGAAAGAGAATATAAACTAATAGAAATTAGGGTTAAATGTTTTAATAGGGTTCTATCTGAGAGGGATTACCCTTATATTTGAAGGAGGGTAAGTATCCCTCAATTGCTGCATCAAACAGACAAATTTCTATCCTTATTATATCTTATATAGATATTATAGCGGTGATAAAATATTATTGGACCTTCTTAACAAAAGGAAGATATAAATTAAATAATGTGTGGCATTCTCCTTTGATTTCATTTAAGAGGGGTCGCAATTTAAAAGATAAGTTAGTTCATGCAAGTTTTCGTTACCAAGTATTAATATGAGCCATGAAATTATAAGGGTAGGTACTTGGGCATGTGGAAATTGCTCAGTTTGTCCATATGTAGTTAAATATTTTGATAAAATCAATGGTATAAAATACAAACCAATAACAGAGTATACTTGTAATGCAGTGGGCATTATTTATGCTCTCAAATGTCCATGCAGTTTATTCTATATTGGAGAAAGCAAGAGGACTTTTAAGGTTAGATTTCAAGAGCATATTCGTGATATCAAAAGTAAAAAATTAGAAAGTCCAGTAGCTTCCCATTTTAATGAAATGCATGGGGGGGGGACTTATGTAGATTTAAAAGGCTGTATCCTAGAACAGGTGACAGCAACGAATGTACATTGTTTAAAGAATAAGTTATTGTACAAAGAAGCAGTCTTCATTTTAAAGTATAATACTTTGACTCCTGGTGGACTAAACCAGGAATGTAATTGGAAATTTTTATTGTAAAATGCTAATAGAATTAGTTAATTGTTTTATTGGTTGATTCATAGTAATTTATGTATCTTTATAAGACATGTTTTTTCTTTGTTTGTAATATCTCCTGGAAGGCTTTTTTGCCAAGGAGTTAAAGAGGTTTATTTGTGCTTTTAATAAAAGAAACATTACTGGTTTTGTCATTTGGAAAATTTCTATCCTTAACCATGATTACAAACTGGTTATATCAATTTTGGGGGATGGTATGGCAAAAGTGATGCCATCATTAGTAGATTTGAACTAGTGTGGCTGTATTCTTGGTAGACATATAGTTAATAGCTTTATGCAGATCTGGATGTTGCAGCAAGAATCAGGGAATAGGGGAATACCTCTTTTTAGTGAGTTTAGATGCAGAGAAAGTTTTTGACAGAGTCCGTTGAGACTTTATGTTGATCACCCTGAAGAAATTTGAGTTCACAAATCAGCCATATAAGGTGTTAAATTAGTTCTGTGAGGGAGAATAGGCAGAATTAAATGTAAATGCCAATCTTACCCATTCCTTTAAAGTAGGTAGGAGAACCAGATAGGAGTGGCCTCTCTCCCTGTTGTTCATTCTTCATCTGGAGCTATTAGCCCAGAAGATTAAAGTAATATATAAGGTTTATTGTGGGGAGGCAGACAGGAAATGTTGGCTCTATTTGCAAATTATATTATTATTTACTTAACTAATCCAAAAAGTGATCTCCTTAACAATGTTTTAATTCTTAAATTCTGCCAAGATCTCCAGATATAAGGTCAATGAGCAAAAAAAAAAAAAAAGGCCATTTCATAAATTATTCGCCTACATAAAGACTTGGTGCAGGTGCAGCAATGTCCATATATATGTTGGCAGTATAAAATAAAATATTTGAGGTTTTGGTTAATTAAAACTCACTAGATGTTCTAAGGACACACGAGGAAATAAAAGGTAACATTCTGAAGAATTTTAGACACTGGCTGGAAAACATTATTTCTGGACTGGGACAACAAAATTCAAACAGTTAAAATGTTTATAATTTATGGAGGGCCGTCTGTATGAGTTAGAGGATAATTTTTGGACTGTTTTAGAGAAAGAGAGATGAAAATATTTCAGTGTAAGACAAAACCCCTATGTTAATTACAGACAAGTTAATTTTACTGAAAGAGCAGGGGAGATTGGCAGTTCCCAATTTCAGAGATTATTTTAAAGAAGCTCAGTTGAGGATGGATTACTTGCGCCAAATTAACCAGTACTATGTGGGTTGGAAAAATATTGCCTTAACACAAGAAAAAAGATAATATTCCTAAAGAAATATATGCTTTGTCACAGTACAAGGAGGAGAGGTCCAGAAAGAGGAAATCCATGATCTAACCTACAAGAGCCTTGAGAATTATTCATTTTTAGAAAGGGAAGGCAGAGTTACTCCTCATTACTTGGGGAACAGAGAAATGGTAGTATTCTCATTATTAAGGACTGTTTCAAGAATAGTTGATATACTGGGATCATTTAAGTCAGGGTGATGAACTGTAAGGGTGGAGGCAGGCAAAACAGGCATTTGATCTTAGAACACTTAGTGTACACATCTGAGTGTCCACAATTAAAAGAAACATAAGAAAGGGATGTAGCGTGGTGGGTTGGGATGGGCTTATCAATACGTGAAGTGGTCAAAGTGATAGTGGAAGCTGGATGGGAGACACCCTGTAACAAGGGAGTCATAAGCAGATTTTATAAAGGACTCCTCATGAAAGGTAAATGCAAGGGTACAAACTAGTAGCAAGTGTGGGGAAAAACTTGGGGAACAATTCTCAAATTATGACTGGGTAGAACTGGTGTAGCTCCAAAAAAATCTAGAAAGTTTAAAGTTTAAAATATACAAATGGAAATGTCTGCAAAAATATTTTTATACCCCAGAGAAACTGAATAAGATATTTGCAGTGATTGTTCCAAACTGTTGGAGGTATAGGAATGGTCAAGTGAGCAGCTAGGTCAATATTTTCTTAGACTGTCCAAAATTAGACCAATTTAAAGATGACCTTCATTCTTTAATTGCCAAAACAGTTGATTAAATAGTGGAAGCTCAAGAAAAATATGCTATTGAACTGGATAGGGAGTAACAATAAATGGAGTTGTGAGACACTCCTAGTAAATCTTATTCTATTAGTCACTAAAAAAGTAATTACTAGTAGATGAAAAACTTCTATACCTTCATTTGAGGAAGGAAAATAGATTTTAAGGCTGATGTGGGAAATGAAATTAAAGAAGTTAAGCAAACTCTGCAGAGAGAAATTGGCACTCAGGAACTGAATAGTTCAAAATGATGGTATATAATCCCAGAACAATTTAGGATGTAGGGAGAAAAATAAGATGAGGAGGCAAGAGACTTGAGAATTCAGAACAAGG
>NC_056733.1:527165947-527235125 GCF_019279795.1 Protopterus annectens
AAGTAATTACTAGTAGATGAAAAACTTCTATACCTTCATTTGAGGAAGGAAAATAGATTTTAAGGCTGATGTGGGAAATGAAATTAAAGAAGTTAAGCAAACTCTGCAGAGATAAATTGGCACTCAGGAACTGAATAGTTCAAAATGATGGTATATAATCCCAGAACAATTTAGAATGTAGGGAGAAAAATAAGATGAGGAGGCAAGAGACTTGAGAATTCAGAACAAGGTTTATCAAGGGATGTCATACAGGATAGGGGACTAGAATAATATTTTTTTTGGTGTTGGTAAAATGTCAGATGTTTGCTGAAAGTTTTCCAGTTTGTCTCTCTGTTGACAATTATTGTAAACAGTTTCTGTATTCAAAACTTTCTCTTTGGCTATATTTTGAAAGTGGGATTTGAATATTTGTATTTAATGTATTACATTCATAATGATGACAATTGTTTTCTATTGTGAAGTTTCTTGCTATAACAAAGTTCCCCTGTAGGAAGAAGAAAAGGAAGTTGTAATCATCAGTCTGAGTTCAGACAGATTGTATTAGCCAGTCAATAAAAGAGTATGCAGAGGTATATGTTATCTAGTCAGCTACTGATGAAATATAGATGCGTGCACCACGCATGCTGATTTCACAGTTTCTGCTGGTATATTTTTACTATGCTAAATAAAGTGAATTAAAAATAATAATAATACAGTCTACAAGAGAATATGGACCTTTGGTAGTACGAGGCTGGCTATTTAAGTGAAAGGTGGAAGACTGGAGCTGAAGAAGAAGGGTAAAAATGGAACAGCAGACAGGCCTGGTCAGGAAATTGTAGGAAGATAAAGACATAAAACAGGAAGGTGACTGGAGTGTATAGTGTGCAGTACCAAAGATGTTGTAGTAGGCGGGGGGGGGGCTAGGTGTCTTTAATTGATAAAGGAGAGGAAATACTTATGGGATCATAGGAGGTTACTAGGCTAAGGGCCCTAGAGCCTTTTTAGCCTAGCCAATCATGTACCAAATTTCCCAATTATCAATGCCCAAGGACTAAAACAGCTTTAGTATATGGCTGTGTCTTAGGGCATCTAAAAGCTGCACCTCTCTTTGAGGAGCACAGGCAACAAACCAGTGTGAATTTGCAATTTCCCACTCATGGCTTCAAACTGCATTTGGATAGGCTTTGGGAAGAGCTCTGCTTCACATGAATTGGGGAATCTATTCCAGAGAAGGGGTAATCTCTGAGACACATACCTGTCCCTCCATCATGTTTTGTTTACATCACAGATATGGTTTAGTTTCTTAAACAGGGTAATTCTAGCGCTGTTTGTTTTGTGGTTGTGTTGCAGATCCATCAAGGCTGGATCAAAGAATGCCTTATATGTCAGACATAGATTGCCCCTTAGTAGACTGTAGGAGACCAAGTACAGGGGTAAAGCTATGAAGCAGTCCACATAAGACAGGTTATTTACACCTTGTATTCTTTTAGTGAAGAATTTCTGTGGCCACTCTAGCTGTTGCAAATGCCTTGTCAGGTACATGCCGAAGGGTGTATTATACTTGATTATTGGTCCAAACAGAACTGAATATAGTGGCACTATGATCTCCTTAGATCTGAGTGTCATGCACTTACTTATAAGTTGTGTCACACAGAAGGATTTTTTCAACACTGTGGACACATGGTCAACAAAGTTCAGGTTACTGTCAACCTGAGTTCTCAAATTTTGTAATTTGCAAAGGGTATAATTATGCATTTTTTCATTGAGTTTTAGGGCATAGCTCTGGCACTGGATAATTGTCTGTGTTAGACCCTGTTTGAGGATATCTACATCTTTGGGGGAATTCAATGATTTCACCCAGCTTGCAGTCGTCAGCAGTTTTGGTCAGCTACAGCCCTTCTACATTTGTCTTGTCTTCAGACAAGTATATTCCAAACATGAGGGGTACCAGTACTGAACCCTGCAGGACACTGGTAGTAACAGGCCACTTTGGATTTCCCCCAGCCTAACTTCATGTGTCTTATCTGTGTACCATTTGGCTCTTCATTTGGGTGACATAAAGATTCATGCCTAAATTTGTGAGTTTGTTTATAATACCTGAGTGAGGTATTATATCAAATGCCTTTTCCAGGACATGGTAGGCAGTATGTACCATGTTGCTCTCATCCATGGCTCTAGTGACCTTCTTGAAGAAGTCCACCATGTTTAGTAGGCATGACCTGCCTTTGGTGAAACCAAACTGGGATGGGTTCAGTGTTTGAAGATTTCCTGCTTCAACTGGGATGGGTCCAGTGTTTGACGATTTTATGTTTCCTTGTTTATTAAGTCCATGACAATTCTTTCCATATAAGACTAGTCAAAGCTGTGAGTCTGTTGTTCCCTGTGTCTATTGATGGTCCTCCTTTGTGTAGAGGGATGACCATTTCAGCCTTCCATTTCCTATAGATGAAGCATCTCTAGAGGTTATGACTGAATAGAGTTTCTAGTGGGCCTGACAAGTCACATTTTAATTTATTTAGGAGGTATCCTGGGATATTATCAAGACCTGCTGATGCAGTGTTTTAGCTTTGGGGAGTGCAATAAGGATCTTTTCTTTAATGAGAACTGTTGGAAGAAATAGTACAGTGTATTTCCTGGGGGGGGGGGAGAAACCGAGGTGGCAGGATGGTGAAATTGGAGCTTCATTTATAGGCCAGCAAATCTGTTATATCCGAACAATTTTGTGCAAGGTTTTCATTTACTATTAGTTCAACACACTGTTGAGTGTTCCCCTTAAGGTTGTATACATAACTGAAAAATGCCTTATGGTTATCTTTAGCCAGACAGGCTATTTTTGCCTGAAAGGTGGCTTTATTGGACTTGCTTAGTCCTCTGAGTTGTTTGTTGAGACTGATGAGGAAGTTTTTTTTTACTGTTGGTCATTGCTCTTCCTATTAGTTGGACAGGATTTTCTTCCTTTTGTTGTAGAGCCTGTTTATACTGGGGTCTACCAAAAGGGCTTGTTTTTTGGAGTTTGTTCTAAGTTTATTCCAGTTTGTTACTACCATTTCTAAGCAGTTATTTACATGCTTGTACAGGGTTTTCATAAACACTTCCACATAGACCACTATGTTTTCTGAGTTTGGGGATGCTTGGAATTTAGCTATGCCATCGCTTAATAGTAGGTAGTTAGCCTTAACATTCTTAAACATTCTGGGGATTGCTGGGAGTTCAGACTTTATATTTATTTCAAAGGTGATCATTTTGTGATCTGATCTGACCAATGAGGACATTACATGGTGGGGGGTGCAAAATTACCTCATATTTGTGAATACCAAATCCAAGATATTTTCACCCATAGTAGGTGTGCAGACTAGCTGTTCCAGAGTGTGTGCATTGACAAACTCCAGGAATCTTTGAGCCTGCATGTTAGTGGTTGTGTACATATCACAGTTTATGGTGGGATAGTTGAAATCACACATGAATATGGTGCTAGGCTAAACGGTGAGTGACTCTAGTACATTCAAGTACATGGTATGGTTATGTTGGGTTACAGACAGGGACCTATAGATAACAAGGATATGGTGTGGGACTTTAACTAAGGTTAGATGGACATGGAGTAGCTCAGCATGTCATATTGTTTGACCAGTCTTGAAGTGTGGTTACTTTTTATGTAGATTGATAGATCTCCACCTCTTGTTCCTTCTTGTGCAGTAGCTGGTTTAAATGTGTGGCAGGCATTATAGCCTTGCACTGCCAGGGTGCCTTATAGGTTCATAGGTGTTTACTAGGCTAATGACCACAAGTTTCTTTTTAAGCCTAGCCATGCATCCCAAATCTCTGACAAGTTCTGATACCCTTGATAAGTGTAAGCATGGGCCTGGAAGATGAACATTCTTTTACAGGTTATCTGTGTCCATTAGAGACATAGGTGCCAAACCATGGATGAATTTCTGGTTTCCCATCCAATTGTCCAAGTTGCACTTGAATTGAGTTAGGGAAGAACTCTGCTTCACGTGGATGGGGAGCCTGTTTCATAGATGGGGTAGTCTCTGGGATACATACCTATCTCTCCAGCAGGTCCTATTTATATCACAGGCAAGGTGTAAGTCTTTAGAATGGGTAATTCTTTTGCTGTTTGTTTTGTGGATATGCAGGAGGTCCATCAGAGTGGGGTCTGACAATGCCCTGTATGCCTATGCCAGGCATAGATCTCCCCTCAAAAGCCTGTAGGAGACAGAATACAGGGATAGGACCTCGAGGTGGTCTGCATAGGACATATTACTTATGCCCTGTATTCTTTTAGTGAGGAACCTCTGTGGACATTCCAATTGTTGGATATGCCTGATTAGGTACATACCAAAGGGGAGGTCTGATGAATGCCAAATACAGTGGAACAATGACTTCCATAGATTTAAATGCCATACCTTTGTTTATAAGTTGCACAATATAGAATGATTTCCTCACCACTGTACACATGTAATGATCAAAGGCTAGATTACTATCTATGTGTGTCCCTAAGTCCCTGATTACTAGGTGAACTCTAAGGGGTGTGTTGTCAACATGATAGTTACCAGGGATGGATGACTTCCCAAAGGATATTGTTTTGCATTTCTTGGCATTTAGTTGTAGTCCATGGCTCTGACACCAGTTGTTTGTCTGTGTCAGCCGCTCCTGGAGAACATTTGTGTCAGTGTGAGATTCAATGACAGCTCCTAATTTGCAATCATCTGCAAATTTAGTCAGTTAGAGACCACTGACATTGGCCTTGACTTCTGAGAGGTAAATGCCAAAAAGGAGCGGTCCAAGGACTAAACCCTGAGGGACTCCATTTGTGACTCGCCTCTTTGTAGAGTTGGACTCCCCAATTCTAACTTCGTGGGTCCTGTCTGTGAGCTAGTTGTCTACCCACAGGGGAACATACAGGTTTGTACCTAACTTCTTGAGTTTGTCAACAATGCCCGAGTGGGGTATTGTGTCAAATACCTTGGCCAGATCAAGGTAGGCAGTGTGAGTGATCCTGCCCTCATCCATTGCTTTGCTGACCTTCTCAAACAAGTCCACCAGCTTGAGAAGACATGACCTGCCCTTCACGAAACCAAACTGGGTTGGGTCCAGTGTATGGAGGTTTACTATATCTATATTGATCATCTCCATAATAATTCTTTCCATGGATTTACATATAAGACTAGTGAGACTTATGGGTCACCTTTGTGCAGAGGGATGACTGTTGCCTTTCTCCATTCATGAGGCATGAAGCCTGTTTGGAGGCTACAGTTAAATAGTAATTCCAGATGCCCTGATAGGTCATGTTTCATGCTATTTAGAAGGCATTCTGGGATATTTTCTGGCCCCATTGATGCAGTGCTCTTGGTCTTAGAGAAAGCATTAAGGATTTGTTCCCTAGTGATAATGGGGGAGTTACATTTGATGATATTTCCTGAAGGAAAGTTGAGGGGGAGAGAGGGATAAAGTTGGAGCTGAATTTATCAGCCAGGAGGTTTGCTATCTGGTTCAGTATAGGTGGCTCCATTTACAATGAGCTCTGCACACAACTGTGTATTGCCTTGGCCTGGGAGGCCAAACTTAGCTCAAATTTGGCATTGGTAGACTTTATTTGTTCTCTGCATTGTTTGTTTAGTTTGATGAGAGTGCTTTTATCCTGCTGGGTGCTGCACCTCCTAATTTTTGCCATGATTTTCTTCCTCCTGTTTTACAGCCAGTTGATTTTGTGATTCCACCACAGTGGCTTGTTTTTTGAGTTAGTTCTGTATTTCTTTCTGGTGGGTACAGCTGCCTCTATGCAGCTATTAACATGCTTGTACAGTTTTTTTCTGAAAGTTCTGCATAGGCAGAAGTGTTATCAGGGTTTATGGGGGCTTGAAATTTTGCCAGATTCTCACTTAATAGCAGGAGGTTAGCCTTAGAATAATTCCTGAATACTCCAGGTTTAGCTGGGGGTCCAGGTTTTATTTTTATTTCAAAGGAGACCATTTTGGATTCTGACTTTACCAGGGAAGGCATTACAGTAGGGGGTGTGCAGCAGTCTCCCATATTAGTGAGGACCAGATCCAGTATGGTTGCACCCCTGGTTGATGTATTGACTATCTGGTCCAGAGAGTTTATGTTTACAAAATCCAGAAATCTTAGTGCATAGTGCATGTACGTTTGGTGTCATATAGGATTCCCAGATAATAGTATGGTAATTAATGTCACCTGTGAGTATGGTATTGGGTTGGATGTTTCTAATAAGTTTAAATACATGCTATGAGTTTCCTGGATCATAGAGGGGGACCTGTAGCTTACAAGGAAGTGGTGTTGTATTTTACCTATGGCGATTTGAACATGGAGCAGCTCAAGTGCATTGTCCTGTTTGACCAGCCTTGAAGTATGTTTATTTTTAATCTAAACAGAGACACCTCCACCTTTAGTCCCTGCCTGTGAAGTAGCTGGCCTAAATGTATGGAAGGCATTATAACCTTGCACTGTTGGTGTGTTCTCAGTGGTTTTAAACCATGTCTCAGTGACAGCATTCTTTAGGGTAAAGAGAACTTCTAGGGAGTGGAGTTTTTTGTTAAGACTCCTAGTATTGCACAGTAACACCTTTAGATTTTCTTGATTTTGATTTGCTATGTCAGACGTACTTTCAGTTTGGCATTGCCTAAAAAGGGACTATGGGTGAAGACAATGTTTTAGCTAATATTCGAAAGCCTAGAGCGGAAAGGTGCAGGCCACCCCTGGCAAAGCAGTGTGGTCTGTTGACTATCTCCTTACATGCTGACAAATATTTCATCCCCTTACAATGACACCAGAAACTAAGCCAATTATTAAAGTCAGTCATCTTTTGTTTGTATTGTGGCATCATCCTTGGAGAAGGTAAAATGCTGCTCAATGCTAGGTTTATACGAGCCTGAGACACATATTCCGAGAGCTCCATGATGTCTCTCTTCATATAGTCTAGGGAGGTACATCTCAGGTCATTTACTCCTACGTGGACTATGACTGAGTCATATTGGTAAATGTGGTCCAATGACATGAGCGCATGCATAATGTGGCAGATCCTAGCCCCTGATAAGCAACTGACCGTAACTTTCTCCTTACTCAGCTTGGTGAGAGGGACATCAGTGTGTCTCATGATGGAGTCTCCAATGACTAGAATGCTGGATTGTGTGGTGGCTTGCTTTATGGACTTAGAGGAAGTGGCTCCATGAGATGTAGCTCTATGTGTTGATGTAGGTTTTGTTTTGAAAGAGTGCATTTGGGGCTGATGAGTGTATTTGTTATGTGTACTTCATCTAGGAGGTCTTTGTGCTTTAGTAAGGTTGCATGTAAGTGCCTCAGCATATGTGGTTCGATATGTCTGCTTTGAATTTTGCATGATGGGTGCAGAATTTGCACTACTGACAACCTTATTGACATTAGGAGTACTTTTATGTGAGAGATTTGCCTCCAGTGCCATTGTGTAAATACATCTTTCAAATATCATACAAGTTTGTCTGAGGATTAACTAGTTGTCAGTAAGCATGAGTCAATTTCTAAATTGCCTCAGGATGCCCATATCCACCAAACTGTAATAGAGGCAGTAGGAAAGTTCATATCCATGGTAACAGAACCTTTTTTATTGATTAGACAGTTGGAGTGATAATATCAATCATTGTCAGGCATATCTGGTTTGCAGCTATGTGGACAGTGCTTGTCACTGCAAACTAGCTATCATGTGTACAACTAGATATTTGAGAAATTTCAGCTGTGCTTTACAGGAAAAATGTCACTCAAGGTGTCTGAGTCTGTACAGAGCACTGCCAAACACTTGAAGGGAAACTAACACATAGACCCTGAAAATTTAAGGATGAAGTATTTAGGCAGATATTCTGAAATTAGAAACAAATCAAGCAATACTTACTAAAAACAAATAATTAGCTTGTCAAGAATGATGAAAAGATCATCAATTTACTGAAGAGTTATAATTTCCAGTGCTGAATGAAGCAGAAATAAATAACCTCAAAACTCCCTTAAATGTAGGGGAAATTATTGCTGCTGTAAATAAGTTGAAATCAGGCAAATCACCAGGGCCAGATGGTTATGTGGTGGAATTTTACAAGACTTTCAAAAAACAATTAGCTGTAATATTACTAAAAGTATACGAATACATAATAAAGTATGGTATCAAATACTTGTATATCAATAACTCAAAAACTATATTCATACCAAAACCCAAGTCTGAAGCATCAAATCCAAATAATTACAGGCTGATTGCCCTCATAAATATTGATATCAAAATTCTTTCTACAGTCCTAGTCAGTAGAATCAAAAAAATCTTACCTCTTATCATATCTTCTGAACAGCTAGATTTTATGAACAACAGACAAATATATGACAATACACTCACCATTGATTCAATCATTAGTTTAAAAGCATATGATAAATGCCCTAGCTATGCACTCTCAGTAAATGCAACCAAAGCTTTTGACAGGGTAAATTTTCATTTTTTTATTAAAGATTATCAAGAAATTTAGCATCCCTGAAGACTATATAAACATGGTTAAGGATTTATACAATAATGCCACAACAACACTATTTATAAATAAAAAGCAATCAAAACCTATTCAAATTGTAAACAGTACAAGGCAAGGATGCCCACTATCACCATATCTGTTCAATATATACATAGAACCTCTACTTCTTAAAATATCACAAAGAACTTATCACCATCTTATGAACATTTCAAAAATCCCAATAAAGTATAGAGCTTTTGCTGATGATTTAAACATCTAGTTTGAATTCCCAAATACAGATTTGAATAAGATATTAAACTCAATTGAAAAATTTTCAAAAATATCCAATTATGCCATTAACCCAAAAAAATCAGTCATATTCCCTCTGAATACTCTAGGACATAAAGAATTATATTTCTGCAAAACTGAAATAAAAGTCAATTATAATCTTAACTATCTGGGTATCATGTTCACTCACCCCCATTCTGAAATGTCTAAAAATAATTTGCTCAAAACCTGGACTAATATCACTGAGGACACTAAGAGATGGTTAAATCTCAGTCTATCACTATCTAAGACGGCTATAGTTAAAATGAATATTCTTCCAAGATTATGCTTTCATTTTAGTGCTATTAATCAAAATATACCCAAAAACTTCTTCTCCAAACTTGAAACACTACTATGTAAATTTATTTGGCATCCAAAAAATACAAGAATAAAATATTCTAGATTAACGTTACCCAAACAAAAAAGGGGGGGGGGCTAGGTCTACCTGAATTCCAAACATACTATAACATTATAAATGCTAGTCGAATTACACAAATAGCAAATTTTTGAACCATTCAACAAAGCATGGTATCCACTATGGATTAAAATATATTACAATCATCTAATCTCATATAATTTAAATCCTAAAGCAGTACCCTTTTTTAATTCTAAGACATTAAAGTATTTTAAGGTCCACCCCATAATCATAAGAAACACACTCATATTTATCCTCCCTAAATCTTAAAGATACTTTGGTACTGGGACAACCAATACACCTTAACCCTAATATTAAACTAAATAATACTATGATAAACCTGACTCAGTACCCCAAAATCAAAAACATCACTGCATGGGATCTCTATCAGGTCAAAAGCCTTTCAATTGAAAACATTAGGCAAATATTTGAAGTTAATAAATGTTATAACACCATAATCAACCAATTAACATACCTGATTAATACAATTATTATGAATGTTAAAATAGATAACCAAGACATGTAGCTATATCAACAAGTTATTAACCTGTTACTTTTGAGATCTAAAATGTTATCAAATACCTATAGATTAATAACAAAAATTAAATATCAAGATGCAGTTCTATATTCAAAATTTTGGGAAGAGAAAAATAATAAGATCACTGTTGAACAAAAATTTGCTGCAATTGAGCCTACTTTGAAACTAACCCCTCCCAAAAACTAATTTATACCCAGATTACGATTAATAACAATGCTTATCACACACCACTTTTTCTAAGTAAAATTAATCCCTCACACTCTCCTTATTGCACCATATTCCAAAACAGCGTTGCAGACACTTTTCATATTTTTTGGAGCTGCAAGAATGTTTACAAATTATGGTGTTCATTAAGAGCCAAATTAGAAAAAAAAGGATACACTAAATCTACCCTGTCTTGGGAAATGGCAATTTTACATGTATTCCCTACCAATTTTTCCTATGAAAATAAACACATCATAGTCACACAGTGTGCATTGACGAAATCATACATAGCCCAAAATTGGTTAGATAGAAGTCAAATCACATGGGAAGAATTTAAAGGAATGGCTATAAAGTACTTATTAGCCATTAAACTAATTACAAGAAGCCAAAAAAAAACTATCCTATTATCAGAAACATTGGAGAACGGTTATAGAAATCTTAGGTCAAAACTGATTTATGAACAAGGGACTACAACATCAGTATTATTCTATGTAAATAAGGGAAACTAAAGATATTTAGTATTGTAAAATGTTTACCCACAACAACAATGGGCAGGTCATAGTAATACATATAAGATGAACATTGAAGGTGACATCAATGTATATAGTGTATATAGCTAGTACAAGATATAACATAAGTTAGGTAGGCTAGAATGTCTTGATGCAAGTGTTTTAATGTCAGATTTCAATGTGTTGTATATTATCTCTGTGTAGTTTTGTGTATTATAGCTCAGTATGAACCGCTTGATTGTTAGTTAAATTTGTATATTGTTAGTTTAACACTGATGGTTCATGTTATATACACTTTAATAGGATTACTGCAACTTGATATTCCTAGTACCTGTTCTTATATTTTTCTGTGATATTCTTTTCTTGTATTAAAATAATAATAAAAAAAATGCAATAAAATATATTTGAAAAAAAAAAGAATGATGAAAAGAGGGGAGTCTCATGAATGGCTACTGGCTGGATACTACTAATGCTGGTCTCATCACAGCTTCACTGTGTTGGGATGCAATGCTCCTTTGTTCGTTTCTCGCCAGAAGCAATATGTTAGCACCAATCCCAAAAAGAGAATCAGGCCATAGCCTGTTTAGTGATCCACAGTCTTGTCCCAGATGATGCATGGGTCTGTAGGCTTGTAGCCTTTTTCTGGTAGATGCCTCAAATAGCAACCAGACCAATCAGGAACGTTAAGCACAGACACTCACTCTCCAACCAGAAACAGTTAAGAATCCATGCACTCTGTTCTTACTCTCACCAGGATCAGAATATAAGCACAGATTCCACACTGTCACCTATAAAGCAGTTATTAGGCTTTTTGGAGATCAGCATTCTCTGGAAAATAATGTCCATGTACTCCTTTTCTCACCAGGAGAAAACAGAAGCCTTCCATGGCTTTAAATCATGTCTCAGTAACTGCACAGATGTCAACAATCTCAAGGGTGAGTAACGCTTCTAGGGAATGAAGCTTCTTGTTGAGACTTCTAGCATTGAGCAGTAGTAGCAGTAACACCTGTTGAACATCTTTTTTTTTTAAACACCTTTATTAAATTATTACTGAAGACACAGGCAAACATACATTAACAGAAAAGAAAGTGAGCCTTTATAACATTTTTTCCATTTAAATACAATATACATGACATATATTTTCTTTGCTACTGCCATCAGTCCAAAGTTACAAAAAATGCTGAATTCCTGCCTTCCCTTAAACCTCACTCCTCCTCCTCCTGAACATTATTATGCATGCTTCTATTCCCACAATTTCCATTTACTTCTATGTAATTTACTCCTTCCCTTTTCTAAAGATCCTTCTTCCAGTTCTTTTATCTATTTTATAAAATAATATTCAATACCTCAAATACAGTTGGTGTAGACTTTGATTTCCATTTTCTAGCATTTTTTTTCTGCAGCCAGCAGAATTAAACATAATAAGGCTTTATTATGTCTAGGCAATTAAGATCCTGTATCCCAGCTAAGTATTATTTCCTTACTTACAGCCATTTGCTCACCCAGTATTTCTTTTTTTCAAACACCATTATTGAATTATCACTTGTGACATAGACACATTTACATTCCTATAAAAGTAACCAAACTATATTAACATTGTGAAAGCTGCCAGCCTAGCTAGATAGAATTTAGTAAATAATTCTATGTCATTGTAAATATTAATATGATCCACAGGCTTGTTTCACAAATGTAAACAAAACTGTTTTATGTGTTGAGCTTCAAAAATGTAACCACAGTGCACCCTGCTGAAAGAAACATGATAAGTAAAGAATTTTACAACTGTGTATGATCTCAAGCTTGGAGACAGAATGTCTGGGCTGGGAAATTCTTTCAGTTGCCCTAAGACATAATTACTAGGTTTCACATGTAAAGTGTCTTTTATTGCTGTGGCTTCCTGGCAAGTGCAGATCAAAAGAGAAATGTTAAATTTTAAGTTCTGTGAGCATGGGAAACTTAAGCACATGTAACAAGAATGATGTAATCTGAAATGACTCAGCAGTAATGTGTATTATCAATGTAAGGGCTATCACAGAAAGTAAGCATAGCATTTTGTATTTGTCTTCAGAACTGACATCACCAGCACTTCTCATCTGTAGTTGCTTGCTCTGTAAGTAGAATTTAGAACAGTGATTTCTCTTAGAGATAGATAGAAATATAGACAGATTAGTATAGCTGTTTTCTATATTTATGTAAGGAAACTGACTACATCTTACCATAATATTGCTCTATTTGCCACAGCATCTCAGTCTAGAACTCACCACTGTCTAAACTTAAAACAATTACACTGGTTTGAACTTCCTAACAAGCTTATCTATCAACAACTCTTAATAGCACACACAATCCTATATCAACCATCAAAAACACCAGCTCTTAGCAACCTCCTGACTCCCTATAATAACCTGAAACAACTACGTTCTTCTGAAAAGCTACAAGTTAACACTACTAGAATTACAAATTCTGCAGGTAACTGCCTTTTCTCCAACTCAGTTGGCAAAATATGGAATAACCTTCCTCACATCTCCTCTCTAGCCACTCTTCCACTCTTTAAGAAACAACTTCTATTACATCTGAACAAATTCTAGCTCTGCTCTTGTACCAATCCTGACTAACCTACTTTCATCTATCTCCTATCATAATTCTTTATTCACCACTATAATATTCTCTCTGACTACAAATGACTTAATGCCCTATAGTTACTACTGTTCTCATATAGTTAAAAAAAACAAAAAAAACAATAATTTTTTGTTTTATCTTTAACAATTATGTATTACATATTGAGCTACGTAATACTTCCATTCTTCAATATTCTGTACTGAAAGTAGTTAATGCCTTACTTATTACTTAGTTGGTTTTTATTTGTTTTCTTTTTAGATTTGTATTACCTGTACTAAAATCTCTGTATTTTTGCTCATTGCCTTTGTAATAAGTGTTTATTGTTTATGTTTATTATCTTGCTTTAATCTTTGGAGCTTTTCTCCCCGGGCCTCCACTGAAAATGGACATTCATCCAGCTGGACTAGCCCGGTCAACAAATGTGAAATAAAAATAAAAATAAAATAAATAATAATAAATAAATAAACTATCCTACAATGTTATTTTAAAGTATTTCCTGTGATTTTTGAACTCTCTAATGTCATTGTGTTAAGTTAATAAGTACTGTCTTGTGTTTTTATTATTTATTATATATTTTTAAACCTTTTAACTGTAGCTGTTTTGTATAGAAATGATTTAAGCTCTTTGAGTACTTGCATTTGGTGATACTGTATAAGCCACTCCAGTAGCCTTAGCCCTGGGTTACACTTACTATTTGGATAACAGTAATATTGCACAGTAGAATTGGACACCCTTTGGTAAGGGCCTTTATAATAGCTGATAAGGGTAGTTGGTGGCAGTGGATTACTACCTTATAGCCTGGGCAGAAGGGGGCATAGCTAAGTGAACCTGTGCCAGCCTTTGTCAGGAGTGTCTGTGTGTTTGTATATAAATCAAATCTCAAAGTGTGTGTGTGTGTGTGTGTGTGTGTGTGTGTGTGTGTGTGTGTGTGTGTGTGTGTGTGTGTGTGTGTGTGTATGTGTGCGTGTATTTATGTGTGTGTCAGCTACTTGAGCAGGGGAAACAAAGCACTGGTTAGACAGAGAGGGTACTGAATGTTTTGGCTTGACTACTCAGCTGAGATCTGAACCCTGTAGCTGTGCCAGTGGGGAGTCTTACTGGGGATCTCGAAAGAAAGGGAGAAACCAGCCCCGGACTGACTGTGATCTCTGTGCACTCTTAAGGACAATTGTACTTTACTGTGTATGTACTTGTTATCCTCCCAATGTGGACACCCCTCACTGGTGTTAGTGTTGAGGGCTGAGGGTCCTTGATTGCTAGGCCAGTGCACGGGCATCCCAAACATAATGAACAGAATACTTCACATCTATTGCTATACATCATGTAACCTAATGAATATTACATAAATTATTCAATTCCTGATTGTTTTTAAACAAGAAACATCTTTATTAAACCATCACTTGATACATAGGCAAGCATACATTTATATAAATGAAAACAAACCACACCAACACAATCCTAGTCACAGAGTACTTAGGTTCATAGGTTCATACTAGGCTATCTGCCCACAGGCATTTATAAGCCTAGCCCATAGTTATGTGGCTTTCGCCACCCCTTTAGTTTGAATAAAAACTATGCCTATCATTTTTCTGTGCCTCTGTCAAGCAGTGACACTGAAGTAATCCCTGGGGTATATCTGCGATCTCCCATCCATTGGTCAAGATTCCTCTTGAACAAGGCCAGCGAGGTGCTCTGCCTCACATGTACCGGAATTTTGTTCCACAGCATAGGGAGTCTCTGGGTGATGAATCTGTCCCTCCAGCACGTTCTGTTTATAACCGTGTCAAGGTTTAAGTCTCCCCCCCTTGTGGTTCTGAGGGATCTAGATTTTTGAGGTGAAGCATATTCATCAAATCTGGGTTTGACATGGCCTTATATGTCAGGCACAGGTCACCTCTGAGCAAGCGGTATGAGACTGAATAGAGCTGGAGTTCTTTCAGTCGGGCAGCATAAGACATATTTTGAGACCCTTTATCCTTTTGGTGAGGAACTTTTGGGGCCTTTCAAGCTGCAGCAGGTGTCTGGTCAGATATATTCGAACGGGTATTGTACTCAATCATAGGTCTAATGAGTGATGAGTACAGGGGACGATGACCTCCCTTGATCTAGATGTGAATCCCTTCATAATCAGGTGGGCGATATAGAAGGTTTTCCTAACTACTTTAGCAACATGAGTGTCAAACGAAGGCTACTGTCAACTTGGGTCCCCAGATCCCTGATGACTTTTTCTGTGCTCAGTGGATTGCCACCTATATGGTAGCTAGGGGTAACCTTGTTTTTCCCGAAGGGTATGACTATGCATTTTTTGGCGTTTAACTTTAGGCCATGGCTCTGGCACCAGTTATCCATTTCTGTGAGGCCCTTCTGGAGGATATCTGTGTCAGATGTGTTTTCGACTATGGCCCAGTTTGCAGTCATCTGTAAACTTATTCACCCATAACGCGCCTGTGTTTGCTTGTACTTCAGAAGCGTAGATGCCGAACAAGAGTGGACCCAGGACTGAGCCCTGTGGGACACCACTTGTGACAGGCTTTGAGTCTGACATGGCTCCAGCAACTCTGACCCTGTGGGTTCTGTCACTTAGCCAGTTTGCAACCCATCTTGTGATGTATGGGTTTACATTCAAGCTGATGAGTTTTTCGATGATACCTGAGTGGGGTATTGTGTGAAGGCCTTTGCCAGGTCGAGGTAGGCTGTATGGACTGCCTTTCCTCATCAATGGCCTTGGTGACTGTCTCGAAAAGTCAACCAAGTTTAAGAGGCAGGATCTGCCTTTGACAAAGCCAAACTGGGTTGGATCCAAAGTCTGCAAGTTCCCTATGTCTTTATTTATGAGTTCCATTATGATCCTCTCCATGGCTTTGCAGATAAGGCTTGTCAAGCTAATGGGGCGGTAATTTCCAGGGTCTGTGGAGGCACCGCCTTATGAAGTGGGACCACAGTCGCCGTCGCCACTCCTTGGCACGTATCCTGAGGTGAGGCTAAGATTAAACAGCTGTCCTAACTGTGGGTTTAATTCCTCATTGAGTTCATGAAGCACACAGCCGGGGACACCATCTGGTCCCATGGATGCTGTGTTTTTTGCCTTAGTGAGGGCAGTTCTCACCTGGGCGTTGGAGATGTTTGGGGGCTATAATCCTCTGGAATAGATATCTCTCCTTTTGGGGGGGGAGAAGTTTGCACTGAACCTGTCAGCCAGTATGTTAGCAATGTTTGTAGGTTCAGTAATTTTCACATCATTTTGAACTAATTCTGAGCATATCTGGGAGTTTCCTCCGAGGTTTCTAACATAGCTAAAGAAGGCCTTATGATTGTCTTTAGAGTCCTTGGTGATTTTTCTCTCAAAATTTGCCTTGGATGATTTTATGAGAGCTCTTAGTTTTTTACTTATAATGATCAAAGGTGTCTTACCTTTCAAGGATTTTGCTCTATCTTGTAGTAGCTTCCTCCTTTTGTTGTAGAGCTTGTTTATGGCTGGGGTCCACCAGACTGGACGCTTGCCTTTGGTACAGAGAGTCTTAGTTTTGTTTGGGATTGCCTGATCCATGCAGTCCTGTAGGTGCTGGTAGAAGGCATTTGTAAGTGATTCAGCGGTTTGAGTAATGTTTACCACTGGCTCAGGGGCCTTAAAGGAGACCACACTAGTTTTAGAAGTGTGAAATCGGCTTTGAGAAGTTTTTCACTGTGGTCTTTTTGTTTCAGGTGGGGTGGGATGAGGACCTCCAGCGAGATTAGTTTATGATCTGATCTCACCAGTGAGGGTATGCTTCGGTGTTGAACATTTTGATCCCATGTTCGTGATGATGAGATCAAGTATGTTTTCTCCTCTTGTGGGGATGGTGACTAATTGTTCCATGGCATTTGAGTTTATGAACTCCAGGAATCTTTGGGTTAGAGTGTTCGGGCTTGAGTAGTGCTCCCAGTCTATATTAGGGTAGTTGAAGTCACCTAGTATGATGGTGTTTGGAGATACATTTATCCCTCCAATGTTTTCAGGAAGGCCATGTGAGGTTCCTGAGTTTGAGAGGGTGGCCTGTAACATGCTACAAATTGCAGAGCAGTCTTGCCTATGGTTAATTGCACCTGGATGGTCTCCGATGCATCGTGCGTTGCCACCAACCTTGAGGTGTGGGTGTCCTTTATGAATATGGACCCCTCCTTTCTTGGTGTTGTCCGGATTTTGGGGCGGAACGCATGATATGAGGTGAAACCTGTTAGTGCTGGGGTGCTCTCAGGAGCCTTGAACCAGGTTTCTGTCACAGCACAGACATCGATGTTCTCCATATTGAGAAGGGCCTCAGTGCGTGCATCTTGAGAGTGAGACTTCTGGCATTGAGCAGCATTACCCTTAGTTTTTTCTTTTTGGTGTTCTAGGGTGGTAGGTTTAGAATTTGAGCCTTGCCTAAAAAAGGCACTATGGGGTGGCAAGAGCCTTTGCCAATATCCGGAAGCCCAGGGGCGACAGGTGCAAGCCGTCCCTTGCGAAGCAGCGTGGCTTGTCCAGCATGTCATCCCAGGCAGACAGACATTGGATCCCCTTTGAATGACACCAGAATTTAAGCCAATTATTAAAGCTGATCATCTTATCACTGTATTGTGGCATCATTCTAGGTGAAGGTAGGATACTGCTCAAGGTCAGGGTCATACCTGCCTGGGCTACATAATCAGAGAGCTCCTCGATGTCCCTTTTCATGTAGTCCAAGGAGGTACGTCTCAGGTCGTTGACACCAGCGTGGACAATGACTGAGTTGTACTTGTACCTGCTGTTGAGAGACCTGAGTGCTTGCGTTATGTGGCAGATTCTAGCACCCGACAGGCAGCTTACTGTGACCTTCTCCTTACTCAGTCTGGTGAGCGGGACGTCAGTGTGTCTGACTATGGAATCACCAATGACAAGTGTGTCTGGCATTTTGTTTGGCCTTAAGGGCTGTGACTGTTTGACACTCTGACTGTGTGGTCTATGTGTTGCATGTGTTGGGTCGTGAGGTGGTAGTTGTTTGGGTGTCTGCTTTGGTGGCCTCTGCTGTTTTGGTAAATTTTTGATCAGAGCCTCGAGTATGTCTTTGTGTGAGTATGTGTATGATTTGAAGTTGTGATGGTACCATGTGTGACTGGGTATGTATTGTGTGTGGTTACCTTCTCCTCCTGTCTGGTCTTGCCAGTCCTATGTTGAGAGAGCTCAGCCTCCAGTTTGGCCGTATAGTTGCATCTCGCATGTATTTGTGTTTTGTGGGAGGAGGAGAGGATTGTCTGTGTACATGAGGCAATTGTAACATTGCCTCAATATTCCCAGGTTCACCAGTTGAGCTGGAGAGGACACTAGCAACTGATCCCTCGACATACTAGAAGTAGTAGATAAAGAGACTTTCAAAGGACTCCGGGGGAAGTGGGTTTTAGGCTGGTGGGGTACTATCTATAATAAGAGTGCTTTATCAAGGTGCAAGTACTGTAGGAGTAAGTGCTAGGCTTTACAGATAGAGAATAGTCTACTTGGGAATCAAGTAGAGATGAACTTTTCAGTTATAGGATATGCTAGTTAGATCAGCAGTACAGCTCGAGGAAGGTAGTTCTAAGGGAAAATTTGAAGAGTGGAATTTAGATGGCCCGAATAGTTTAACCGCCGCTCTTGTGTGCAACAGTGGCAACTCCGCTAAATCGCACTAACGCGTTTAGCGTGTTTTATAGCAGGGGCTGAAGGGAGCTAGGAATTGGCCCAAAACGACCAATGGACTACTAGTTTCTGGCTGAAACTTCACCAAATCGGACAAAAAGGCCGCTCAGTGCTTCCCACTCCCACTGGTAAGCAAAGAAACTTCCCTCCTTCCTAATAAGGCAATGGATCAGTAACAGGAACTAAAAACAAAGCCCAGGGATCAGCAACTCTGAAACTGGACTACTCTAGTTCAGTAAGGCGGGAAAACAAGAGATTTTTTTGTTTTATTACAGAGATAAGGAAAAAAACAGACAGTAAATGCTATAAATGCTGTAAATCGGCTAGGGCACTCTAGTGTGTAGCCTACAGAAACAATTTGCAACAATTAGTAACTTAAAGTGCAATAAACAGTGTAAAATGCAGAAATCACTTAAAGTAGCAGTAAAACAGGCGAAATGCAGTCGCTAGCTTAATAACAGTGGGAAAGCCACAAAAAATACTTATATCTGGTAGAAAGTCACTCTTTTAGCTCTCTGCTGCTTGGATCACTCTGCAGGCCACCACGAGGATCTGTGCTGAGTTGGTACAAGCTGGAAAACGCGTGTTTAGCGTGTTTTATAGCAGGGGGCTGAAAGGAGCTAGGAATTGGCCCAAACGACCAATGGACTACTAGTTTCTGGCTGAAACTTCACCAATTAGGACAAAAGGCTGCTCAGTGCTTCCCACTCCCACTGGTAAGCAAAGAAACTTCCCTCCTTCCTAATAAGGCAATGGATCAGTAACAGGAACTAAAAACAAAGCCCAGGGATCAGCAACTCTGAAACTGGACTACTCTAGTTCAGTAAGGCGGGAAAACAAGAGATTTTTTGTTTTATTACAGAGATAAGGAAAAAAACAGACAGTAAATGCTATAAATGCTGTAAATCGGCTAGGGCACTCTAGTGTGTAGCCTACAGAAACAATTTGCAACAATTAGTAACTTAAAGTGCAATAAACAGTGTAAAATGCAGAAATCACTTAAAGTAGCAGTAAAACAGGCGAAATGCAGTCGCTAGCTTAATAACAGTGGGAAAGCCACAAAAATACTTATATCTGGTAGAAAGTCACTCTTTTAGCTCTCTGCTGCTTGGATCACTCTGCAGGCCACCACGAGGATCTGTGCTGAGTTGGTACAAGCTGGAAAGCATGTTTAGCGTGTTTTATAGCAGGGGCTGAAAGGAGCTAGGAATTGGCCCAAAACGACCAATGGACTACTAGTTTCTGGCTGAAACTTCACCAATTCGGACAAAAGGCTGCTCAGTGCTTCCCACTCCCACTGGTAAGCAAAGAAACTTCCCTCCTTCCTAATAAGGCAATGGATCAGTAACAGGAACTAAAAACAAAGCCCAGGGATCAGCAACTCTGAAACTGGACTACTCTAGTTCAGTAAGGCGGGAAAACAAGAGATTTTTTTTTTTTTTTTTTTTACAGAGACAAGGAAAAACAGACAGTAAATGCTATAAATGCTTTTAAGCTAGCACACTTGAGTGTGTTAGCCTACAGGTAAAATTAAGCAACAAATAACTTTTAAGAGTGCAAAACAGTTAATCAACACAAAAAATAGATTAAATAGAATGCAGAGCTGTATAAACAGGCTAAGATGCAGTCACTAAGCAGTAAATATTCAAAAGCCAGAAAAATACTTAAATCAGTTATAGAAAATACAGTTATAACAAATGCTCTGAAATATACTGTATATTTCCAATATGTTTGAGAAGGACAGTCAGAACACAAGAAGGTTCAAGAAAAGAAAAAAAAGTTTTGTTTTACTTTTTGAAAAGGGAAAAAGGAGGAACAGAAGGCCTTATCAAATGTTCTCTGTATTAAGAAGAATGAGCTAATGACACTAGATTGGGAGGTGTGTCACAGTAGGGGCGGGCAACTGCAAAGCCACCAAGTATAAGAGCAAGACACCAACAGGGAGGAGGGTGGGACAAAATAAAAAGCACTACAGAGTCAAATGAAAGTTTTTAAACAGATAAGGATTTGTGAAGATTCTGAATAGACAAAGTGCTTTATATATATTAAATTATAAAAACAGTAATCTGTAAAAATAATCAAAAGATACTTATATTTTGTAGCTCAGTTGCGGTCAAACAACTTCTCTAGCCTGCACTGTGTGCAAAGACAGAGACCTACCAAAGTTAGGGCAAGACCAGAACAACAACTTTTTTTTTACAAGAACACAAAAGAACCAGCCCCCACTAGCCAAGAGATAATTACACAGAGTAAATGTTTCAGTTTATACAATAGCCTAAGACAGCAAAGCACTACAGAGTCAAATGAAAGTTTTTAAACAGATAAGGATTTGTGAAGATTCTGAATAGACAAAGTGCTTTATATATATTAAATTATAAAAACAGTAATCTGTAAAAATAATCAAAAGATACTTATATTTTGTAGCTCTGCTCCTTCTTCTCCTTCTTTCAGCTTTTCCTGGTTAGGAGTCATCACAGCGGATCACCTGTCTGGTCATGATTGGCAGTGGAGTTTTACAGTGTTGAGTTGCCAGCCCAGCACCCAACCTTCCACGGAAGGTGCACACATGCACGCACTCATGCCTAGGGCCAATTTAGAGTGTCCAATCCACCAAGAGCATGTCTCTGGGATGTGGGAGGAAACCAGAGCACCCGGAGGAAACTCACGTGACTACAGGGAGGACATGCAGATGCCACACAGAAGGCACCCCAGCCGAGGATCAAACCAGACAACCTCTTGCTGTGAGCACCGTGGTGACCCCCTAGTCACAGAGTACACTGTAGGGAATTTTTTTAATCTGCTAACTCATTATACTCCCAAAACATATATTGCAAGTTACATCTTTCTTCTCCATGGCATCTCCAACATTTGCTAACTACCTGAGGAAAAATTCTTTGAAGTCTGCTTGGGGCATAAAAATACCTATACAAACACTTCCAAGCAAAGATCATAAACCTTCTGGACTTGGTTGCATACTTGAGAGTCATACATATGTCTTCTCATTGTTTTCTTGTAAATTGCTTTTAGAGTCTCTCTCTCTCTCTCTCTCTCTTCCCAATGTAGTTATCATTCAATATTTGATATGCCCTGTGATGTCTGACTATATTCCACTGGTCTGCTAACAATTAAATGACATCCCTTACTATCCTGGGTCAGTAACCAAGGTGCTTCAATCCTCACTATTGACTCCAATATGAGACTGTCACTTAAACAGAAGTAATATTTCACAATTTTTCCCTAATAGCATAATAGTAACACACTCTATTTTCCTGGGACTGGACCATATTCCTCTGTCCACCCCAAATGTATTTTCTTATTATACACTACAGAGCTATGTATCCCAGTTTAAGACCTCTGAAATATTCACACTCAAAGTAAATTTGTATCTCACACATCCAAACACTTCTAGGAAAGCCTGATACAGATTTCCAGCTGTGTCCCTTCCCCAAAATAATATGGTAATGCTGCAACCAATCAGAGTGTCTTCATGCCCTTCTAAAGGGGTGTCCAATTATGAAAATTAAATATCAAAATAAATGATAGCTATGACCAAAAGAGCCAGGCCTTCAAGGGGACCTGGGAAGTATCAGACCTGGGGAGTATCAAACAGATATAAGCACACTCTAATCTCTAAAGAAAAACACTGAATTGGAGCTTCAATGTAAAGTAATGAAAAACATTTAATAATAAGTAAAATGATTACAAGAATGCAAATCAATAGCTTTCAATAAACACCAGAACTCAATCACCGGAAATGTAAAATTAAACTGCAGGATAGGAGTCCATTATTCTAGAAAAACTCTATCTTAATAACTAAGCTTTCCTAATCTAACTAAAGAATACTGTCCCTGATATAATCTAACACATGACAGCAAGACCACAGGCAGGCTTACAGTTTTTTGGTGACAAAACTGCTCAGTACTTGGCTCAACTGTCTTCAGCAGTCTCAACTGTCTAATTTTCAAAAACAACAGTCAGCTGGTTGAAAAAGTTCTTCTCCTGTCAGTCAGCTGTTTAAATAATCACTTAGTAACCAGGAACATTCTAATGACATCACTCACTGTTTTGCTGATTCTCCACAGTACTTTAGAATGTCCCTCACAAACATGCACAATTAGAAATTTATCAGACCACTGACAGATTCTTTAAACATTCTGTTTAAACAGGGAAATACTCAACATTTTAAAACTTATTTACATTTTACAATTAGACATGCTGGCATACAATGCAAGTTAATCTGAGAATACATACAAATCTCCTGCCAGACATGCTAACACAGATGACAGTGTTTTTATTTTCTTCACATTTCTCCCCCCTCCCCTGAAACTTGGCTGAGCACAGCCCCCACCCAATAATTTGAAGCATTTACCTATACAATACATTCTTTATTGTAATCTGGGCTGGCTAACACAGGGGGTCCTTCCAAAATCTCTTTTAATTTTTGGAATACCTGTTCACACTCTGTGGTCCACATTACCTTGTCCGGTTTATTTTTCCTAGTTAGGTCCGTAAGGGGTGCAACTATGGTACTATAATTGGACACACATTTCCTATAGTATTCCTCTGTCCCTAAAATGTTCTCAATTGTTTCTTACTAGCAGGAACTGGCCACTCTTGAACAGCTTCCACCTTGACAGGTTCTGGCCTAATTTTATCACTTCCCACTCTGTGTCCTAAGTAAGTGATTTCTGCCATACCCACTTGACACTTATTGGGATTAATGGTTAATCCTGCCCTACTTAATCTATTCAAGACCTCCCTGACATGTTAGTCTGCTGCCTGTAGCATAGTCTTCAATGTAGAGTTTAACCTCTTCACAAGACTATTAGTCTGGTGATAGTAGAGAGTGTTCTTTAAATGTTTCACCCTGCAACACTTCCACAGACAAGTCAACAGGTCTGACATGAAATTGGCACCTTGGTCAGTCAGTATTTCCTGTGGAAAACCTACTCTGCTGAAAATTCCTAGCAAAGCACTTGCCACCTTTTCTACATCAAGATCACCAGCAAAAGGAATATTAGGGACTTCAGCTAGAAGTGGCAGATGGTAGGCTGTAGGCTCTGCCAACTGCTGCACTGCCTCACCTTCCAGCCTTCCCTTAGGAGTCCACTTTCTATGTAACATTTCTTCCTTCTCTGCCTGAATATCCCCTACACAAGGAATATTAGGGATTATAGCTAGAAGTGGCAGATGGTAGGCTCTAGGGTCTATCAACTGCCGTACTACTTCATCTTCTAGACCTCCCTTAGGAGTCCACTCTTTATAAAACAAATCTTTGTTCCCATATACAGACTCCCCTCTTCGATTCTCATGTGCTTCCTTAACTACAGTATATCCATCAAGCTTTGGACTATAAGGTCCATAAGTTGAACCTGTTTCAACTCCACATTTGCAACTCTCCCAAGCTCCCTTTCTGCAAGAAACCTAGTATATGCAGGCAGCTGTACATCACTGTCACTCTTGAGTACTATTACTCCCCTCCGTCCATGCAGTTACCATGTCCAAGGGAACATCAGTACCTCCCAGCAGCTGTGGCTCACATTCAGATGTACTGCTACGGGATAGCTTCTTTTTGGAAACAGCCACCATACTTATCCCAGCTTCAGGTATGAAATCTGTCTGGGTCCCTACCAGATGACTGGACCTACATGCCTGTCTCCCAACCTGACTACGTGTCACTGCATGCACACAAGGCACTGCATCATCACAGTCATTCCCTATCAGGACATCTGCAGGAATATTCTTAAACACAAGTTTCCCTTCCACAGGAAGCCTAGTCATGTCTGACAGCTGCTCCTCACTGTCACTCTTGGTACCACCACTCACCTCTTTAATCACAGTCACAGTGTCCAAGGGAACATCAGTACCTACCAGCAGCTGTGGCTCACATTCAGACTTACTACTGCCAGATAGCACCTTCTCTGAAATAGCCACCACACCATTCCCATCTTCAGGTATGAGATCTTTCTGGATCTCATCCAGACAACCGGACCTACATGCCTTTCTCCAAGCCTGATTGCATGTTACTGCATGTACACAGGGTACTGCATCATCAAAGTTGATTATGGATGGTGCAGTGGTGCAGCGGTTGCACTGTCAATTCACAGCAAGAGGTTCTCCGGTTCGATTCCTGCCTGGGGTGCCTTCTATGCAGAGTCTGCATGTCCTCACTGCATCTGTGTGGGTTTCCTCTGGGTGCTCCAGTTTCCTCCCATGTTACAAAGACATACGTCTAGAGTGTTTCTCCCTGAACCTTTGCTGAAAATGGGCTTTGTACCAAGTCAGACTTTCCCGGTAAACAAATGTTAAATAAAAATAAAGTCATTCCCTATCAGGACACCTGTGGGAATATCCTCAAAACACCTTCTTGCTTACTTCTTCTTCCACCCTCCCAGTCAAGATGAACCATAGCCAAAGGTATTTGGAATGGGGTCCTTCCCAACATTCTGACTGGAGTGGACTGCCCAAGCAGGTACTGCTCTTCCTTAACCACTGTAGGCCTCACAATGGTTATATCAGAAACTGTGTCCCTCTTAGCAGTTAGCTGTTTATCATCTACTAAGACAGGATATATATTGGCAGTTTGTCATCGCCACTTGCTGGCTTGCTCACCTTTTGTTTCTTACCTTACCTCAATGGCCATTTGACTGCTATGTGTCCACTCTGGTTACACTTGAAACATCTAATCCCTAACCATGCAGCTGGATTAGTAGTTTCCCCCCATTAATGGTGGACACTGTTGGAGTGGTTTAGACTGCCCCCCATAGGTTCTCATGACCATATACATCACTGGGTATCCATCTCCTATGCAGTGATGCTCTGCTTCCCAAGTAGAGATCCCCTTTGCTCCCCAACCCCTCTGCAGGGTTGCACTCACGGTCTGCTAACCAGACTCGCATGTCATCAGGAAAGTACTAAGGGCTTGTTCCCTCACCAAAAGGTCTGCCAATTCCTCAAAAGTGGTGACCTAACACCCACTCACCCATGTGTGAAAATAAGTACTTAAGTCTGCAATATAATCATGTGCACTTTCATCTGCCTTGTATCTATGTTCATAAAACATTTTTTCTATAAGCTTCAGGTATAAGTTTGAAACAGTCAAGCAAGCAAAATTTTATTTTATCATAATTTAAACAATCTACATCATTTAACTTTGCTACAGCCTGAACAGTTTTAACATGGAATAAGGAAGTCAGGAGCCGAACCCAGAGTTCATGATCAACATCATATTGCCTACATACCCTCTCAAAAATATGAATAAAACTATCAAAGTCATCCTAAGCCTGTACCGAGGAAAAATTTTATTGATCTTTTCAGCTTCTGGGGTCTGGTTATTCCCTTCCCCATTACCTCCATGACCCTCTCAAAGAGTAAGAAGCTCCACTTCATGCCGACGCTGTCTCTTGTTTTCTTTGGCTTCTAGATGTTTGACCTCTAGTCGTTGGGCTTCCAGGTGCAGCCTCTCTGCTAATTCCAGTTCAAGACTTTTGGCCTCCAGTTCATGTTGACACCATTTCTACTCAGCCTCCAGACATTGGGTCTCCAGGCACAGTCTGTCTTCAGCCTCTAGATGTCAAATTCACTCCTTGGCCTCCAGCTCGAATCTCCTTAACTCCAGACGGATTTTCAGGTTCTCTGAAGAAAATGTGGACTGTCCCATATTGACAGGCTGCCCATCACCAACACCAAACCGGATATCCTCCAAATGGCTGATCTGAGCTGCAGCTACAACCAAGGCTGAAATAATTGCTTGCTTGGTCAGGTTGGCATGCATCAATCCTTAGCCAACTGGATCTTTGTCAGCTTGCTAAAATTTTCTGCTGACATCCTTGCCTGCTACCCCTGACTATCTAACTAAAAAAATAAATAAAACTGTTGTGGGTTGAAATTCTGAATGTTTACCTTGTGGCTGTCAAGAGTGCACACCTTAATGACAACTACTCACAGTCTACTGGAATCCAATTAAAAATCTCACACTGGGTCAGTAACTAAGAGCTTCAATCCTCCCTACTGACTCCAACATGAAACTGCCACTTAAACAAAAGTAATATTTCACAATTTTCCCCTAAGAGCACAACAGGAACATGCTCTGTTTTCCTGGGACTCTGTCCACTCCAAATGTATTTTCTTATTACACACCAGAGCAATGTGTCCCAGTTTAAGATCCCTGATACACTCACCCTCAAAATAAATTTAAATCTCACACATCTAAACAGCTATGACCAGAACAGCCAGGCCTTCAAGGGGATCTGGGGAGTATCAAACAGGTATAAGCACTCTCTAATCTCTAAAGAAAAACACTGATTTTCAGTCTCAATGTAAAGTAATGAAAAACATTTAATAATAAGTAAAATCATTAGAAGAATGTAAATCAATAGCTTTTAATAAACACTAGAAATCAGTCACTGGAAATGTAAAATGAAAATGCAGGATATGAGTTCATTATTCTAGAAAAAACTCTATCTTAATAACTAAGCTTTCCTAATCTAACTAAAGAATACTGTCCCTGATCTAATCCAACACATAACAGCAAAACAAATGGCAGGTTTACTGTTTTTTGGTGAGTTCTCTTTCATGGGTGTCCACTGACTGCCCAGTACTCGACAAAATGGCTCAGTACTTGACTGTCTGCCAGCTCAACTGTCTTCAGCAGCCTTAGATGTCTGATTTTAATAAAATAACAGTCAGCTGTTTGAAAAATGTATTTTCCTATCAGTCAGCTGTATAAATAATCACTTAGCAACCAGGAACATTCTAATGACATCACTCACTGTTCTGCTGATTCTCCACAGTACTTTGGAATGTCCCTCACAAATATGCGCAATTAAAAATTTATCAAAACACTGACAGATTCTTTAAACATTCTGTTTAAAAGGGAAATACTCAACATTCTAAAAACATATCTACATTTTACAATTAGCAATGCTGGTATACAATGCAAGTTAATCTGAGAATATACACAAATCTCCCACCAGACATGCTAACACAGATGATAGTGTTTTCATTTTCTTCACATGCCCTTCTAATTATTCCTTTTTTAACAGCTGCCTCTGTTGTACAGTCAACTAAAAACTCTACTAGTGCAGGTCTTTCACTTAAAATTCCCATATTCCTTCCCCTTTGCCTATTCTCTGAGATCAAGCACTGGTAGGGAAAGTAGTCTCTAGCCTGCAGTCCAAATGTCTTCTTGGGCTCATCCCACTGTATTACCTTTCCTGGTTGAATTATTTGTTCCCAGTGTCTTGGTTCCTTTGCCAAGTTTCTCCAGTACATTCCAGGCCCATCTTGCCTATTTTCTGTACCCCTACTTGCAGTCTTCTCTATTGGCAAAATCTCCTTTCTCCATTCTGGTATTGGTTTAGTCTTAGTTCTTATAATACTTTCTGTTACTTTATGAATATAATATTCTCTTTTGTTGTTATTATTTTCCATATTGATCTGCATCCAAATTCTCACTCTTGCTCTCTCTATTTCTTGGACTTCCCTCTTGCTTCATTATCATCCCTTTCCACTTTGAATTATAACCTTCTGCTTGTGTTATGCATATAAGGCATAACTGTGTAGCTCTAAAATATCCCTTCAAATCAGATAAACCTAAACCACATTGTTTATCAAACTTAACTCTTGCTGTCTTTCTCTCCCAGATAAATTTCTATTTTTTATTAATTATTGTCCACAAGTTCTCCTCAGGTTGATAAAAGCATTACTGACCCCATATACAAGACTTAAAGGACTAAAACATTTTTGCTGCTTGTATCTTATTATCCATATTTTCTATTTTGTATATTATGATTTGTTTTCTTTACATTGTTTACTTGTATTCTCCTTTTAACTGCATATTAAAACTTGAAAAGAGACCACAACTCTGTCTCTTGTGAGTCAGACAGAAAATTTCCCACCTTGCTACCTAGTTACTGTTGTGCTCTTCAACACCACTGTCTTTCTAGTTGCCTGCCCCTTATGTTAATTTGACCATATATCTCGTTTCCTCTCTGCTTTTACTGGCTGGTGTGAGTAAGCACAAAATTATCATTTTATGAAATCACTCCCCTTCAGCAATTTAAATTTATTGGCCATCCTACTGTATTACATAGTACCAGAATACAAAAATGGCCACCCCCTTTCAATTTATCTTGCTGTTTTAAAAATAGTGACTCTCTACTAAAATGTAACTGTTTAGACAGGTAAAACTTAAGTTACCTACTTTCAAATCCAACTCCTCTAGTGCACACTGCAGTGTTTAGGATAAACCATTTTTTTCATCTTACCTTTAAGCATCTATTGCAAGACCACCAGTTACTGCAGAGCCCACATTCTGCCTCTCAGTAGTCATCATGGGATTAGTGCTTTTGTTTTTTCCTGGTGAGAGGAGTGCAGTTACATTATTTCCTGGAGACTGCTACTCACCAGAAAGCTTAATAACTGCTTTATAGGTGACAGCTGGGAATCTCTACTTATATTCTGATCCTGGTGAGAGTAGGAGTAGAGTGCATTGATTCTTGACTCTTTCTGGTTGGAGAGTGAGTGCCTGTGCTTAATATACCTGATTGGTCTGGTTGCTATTCAAGGCATCTACCAGAAAAAGGCTACAGGCCTGCAGATCCTTGCATCATCTGGGAAAAGACTGTGGATCACCAAATAGGCTATGGCCAGCTTCTCTTCTTGGGATTGGTGCTAACATATTGCTTCTGGTAAGAGAAGAAGGAAAGGAGTATTGTATCCCAACAGAGTGAAGCTGTGCTGAGACCAGCATTAGTAGTAGCCAGGCAGTAGCCATTCATGTGACTCCCCTCTTTTCATCATTCTTCACAAGCTAATTCTTTATTTTTCAGTAAGTACTGCTTGATTTCTTTCTAACTTCAGAATATCTGCCTAAATACTTCATCCTTAAATTTTCAGGGTCTACATATTAGTTTCCCCTCAAGTGTTTGGCAGTGCTTTGTACAGACTCAGTGACATTTTTCCTGTAAAAGGAATATATAAGGAAACATCTCCAGTACTTAGTAATAATGACAATCTCTCCTGACATGTCTAAAGGTCAGTTCACTGAGCTTTCTCCTATTAACCTGGTGAACTTAGGCATTCTGAGGCAGTGTAGCAACTGTCTCATGTACACAGACAACTCTCTCCTTTTACCTCCCAACACTCAGACTTGTGAGAGCTGCACTTATATATCAAAACTGGAAGCCTAGCACTCTCAAGCCAAGAATAGAATAGCTGGTCAAGAGGAGAAGGTCAACACCTGCACCACACCACATGCAACACATAGCCCTCCAGAACACCCACCATCACAGCTCTCCCATAAAAACAAAAAATGCACTCCCACCTTTGCTTAGGCTCTCAATAGAAATCTACCCAAACAGCAGAGAACTCCAAGGCAGAAACACACTCAACCACCACAACACAGCACAAACCACAAGACACATAGCTCACCTACACAGTGTGCCCCTCAACTTAAGCCCCTAAGGCAAAACAGATTGCCCAATACACTAATCATAGATGACTTGATAGTGATGCACACTGATGTCCTACTCACTAGGTTGAATAAGGAGAAGGTAACAGTCAGCTGTCTATCAGGTGCCAGAATTCAGCACATAACACACGCACTCAGGTCACTCCACAACAAGTATAAGTATGACTCTGTCACTGTCCATGTGGGTGTGAATGACCTGAGACACACCTCCCTGGACTACATGAAAAGAGACATGGAGGAGCTCTCAGATTATGTGGCTGAGGCAGGTATGACCCTAGCCCTGAGCAGCATCCTACTGTCACCCAGAATGATACCACAGTACAAGCAGAAAATGATTGACTTCAACAATTGGCTAAGTGTCTGGTTTCATTCTAAGGGGATCCAGTATCTGTCTACTTGGGATGACATGACTGACAGACCTCGATGCTTTGCCAGAGATGGCCTGCATCTGTCACTCCTGCATTTCTGGATACTGGCTAAGTCTCTTGTCACCCCTATAGTGCCTTTTTAGGCGATGTTCCAAAAACCAAATTGCCACCATAACAGCTATAAATAAATGCAATCTGAGGGTCATGCTGCTCAATGCTAGAAGTCTAAATCTCAAGATCCACTTGCTTGAAGCACTCTTCAAAATAGAGAACATCGACATTTGTGCTGTAACAGAGACCTGGTTTAAAGCAGCAGAAAGAACCTCTGTGCTACCAGGCTATAACTCATTCCGCACCTTTCGGCCTCAGAAAATGGACTGAAGCTCCAAAGGCGGTGCTGTCTCCATATTCATATTCAGGAATTATTGATAAACTCACCAAACTAGACATCAACCCCTATATCACTAGGTGGGCTGCAAATTGGCATACAGATAGAACTCACAATGTGAAAGTAGCAGATTCCAAGTCAGACTGCTGACAGGTCACAAGTGGAGTCCCACAGAGATCGGTCCTGGGTCCTCCCCTGTTTGGCATCTACTTCTCAGACATCCAGGCCAACATAGAGGGACTATGGCTGACCAAGTTTGCAGATGACTGCAAGCTGGGAGCCATTATTAACTCCCCAAGTGATGTAGACATCCTACAGAAAGGTCTCAATGAGTCCAATGACTGGTGTTGAAACCATAGCCTTAAGCTTAATGCCAAAAAATGTATCATCATCCCCTTTGGGAAAAACTCAGTTCCCACTAATTGCCACATCAATGGAAGTCCACTGAACACTGAAGGCATTATAAGAGATCTGGGGGCACAGGTTGACAGCAACCTCTCCTTTGACCACCACATCGCCACTGTGGTCAGAAAGTCCTTCTATGTGGCACATCTCATTACCAAGAGTTTTGTACCCAGGAAGAAAGAGGTCATCATCTCTCTCTACTCTTCCCTCATTAGGCCAGTCATCAAGTATAATGCCCCATTTGGCTTGTACCTCACTAGACACATGCAACAGCTGGAAAGGCCACAAAAGTACCTCACAAAGAGGATCCTAGGCCTTGAACACATGTCCTACATGGACAGATTCAAACAACTCCAGCTATTCTATGTCTCATATCATCTACTATGAAGCAATCTCTGCTTGACTTACAAAGCCATGTCTGACCCAGCTCTGTTAGAAATGCTACATCTAAAGGAATCCCAATCCCTTCGCACCACAAGCTCCAGAGACCTCAACCTCATTACCACAATCAACAGAGCATGCTGTTGGGACAGGTTCATAACCCAGAGACTACCCATGCTCTGGAATTGACTTCTCATACATATCAAGCAGAGCACCTCACTGGCCCTCTTCAAGACAAATCTTGATGAGTGGATGGGAAATAGAAAGTTCACCTCGGGGATCACTCCAGTGGCTCTACTTGATAGAGACACTGGGAACTAATGTCAGGCAGCATTCTGCCAGGACACTTCTATGGGCTAGGCTTGTAAAGGCTCCAGGGCCATTAGTCTAGCACACATCTATGAACATATATCCATAAATAAGAGTTTCCAGCTTCTCTGTTTTTTTTGTATTATCTTGTGTTTAGTCTCTTTCCACATATCCTTACTAATATGGGAGAGTGATACACACCCCCTACTGTAATGTCTTCCCTGGTAAGGTCAGACCACAGAATGGTCTCCTTTGAAGTAAAAATAAAACATGGGCCCCCAGCTAAAGCTGGAATATTCAGGACCTATTCTAAGGGTAACCTCCTGCTATTAAGTGATAGCCTGGCAAACTTTCAAGTCCCCATAAAACCTGAAAACACTGCTGCCTATGCAGACTTCTTCACAGAAACTCTATACAAGCACATTAATAGCTGCATAGAGGCAGCTGTACCCACCAGGAAAGAAGTAGAGAACTAACTCAAAAGCACAAGTCACCCTGGTGGAATCACAAAATCAATAAGCTGTATAACAGAAGGAAGAAAATCATGGCAAAAATTAGGAGGTGCAGCACCTAGCAGGATAAACACACTCTCATCAAAATAACAAACAACTCAGAGGACAAATGCAGTCTACCAAAGCCAAATTTGAGGTAAATTTGGCCTTCCAGGCCAAGGATAACCACAAGGCAGTCTTTAGCTTGTCCTCAACCTCAAAGGCAATAAACAGTTGTGTGCAGAGCTCACTGTAAATTGAACCACCTTTATTGAACCAGAAGATATAGCAAATCTTCTTGGCTGATAAATTCAGCTCCAACTTTATCCCCTCTCCCCCTCAACTTTCCCTCAGGAAATACCATCAAATATAACTCCCCCTGGTATCACTAGGGAACAGGTCCTTAATGTTCTGCCTAATGCCAAGAACACTGCATCAATTGGCCCAGGCAATATCCCAGGATGCCTTCTAAATAGCATGAAACATGCCCTTTCAAACCCTCTGGAATTACTATTCAGCTGTAGCCTCGAATCAGGCTTTGTGCCTCATGAATGGAGTACAGCAACAGTCATCACTCTGCACAAAGATGGGCCATCTACAGACCATGGAAACTGAGGCCCATAAGTCTCACTAGTCTTATATTTAAAGCCATGGAAAGAATTATCATGGAAATGATCAATAGTGATATATTCAACCTCCAGACACTGGACCCAACCTAGTTTTGTTTCATCAAGGGTGGGTCATGCCTACTTAACCTGGCGGATTTCTTTGAGAAGGTCAAGAAAGCAATGCATGAGGACAAAATGGTTCCCGCTGCCTACCATTGATCTGGCCATGTTATTTAACACAATACCACACTCAGGCTTTGTTAGCAAACTCAGGAGATTAGCTACAAACCTGTATGTCACCCAGTGGATAGCCAACTGGCTCACAGATAGGACTCAGGAAGTTAGAACTGAGGAGTTCACCTCTACAAGTGGAGCCCCTCAGGGATCAGTCCTTGGACCATTCCTTTTTGGCATATACTTCTCTGAAGTCAAAGCCAATGTCAATGATCTCTGGCTGACTGAATTTTTGGATGATTGCAAATTAGTAGCCGTAATTGAATCCCACACTGACACAAATGTTCTCCAAGAAGGGCTGACACAGACAAACAACTGGTGTCAGAGCCATGGACTAAAACTAAATGTCAAGAAATACGTAATAGTATCTTTGGGAAGTAATCCACCCCTGATAAATATCATATTGACAACAGACCCCTTATAGGTGACCCAGTAGTCAGAGACTTAGGGACACACATAGATAGTAATCTAACCTTTGACCATCACATGTCTACAGTAGTGAGGAAATCATTCTATGTTGCACAAATTATAAACAAAGGTATGGCATCTAGGTCCAAGCAAATCACTGTTCCATTGTATTCGGCATTCACCAGACCTATCATTAAGTACAACGCCCCCTTTGGTATATACCTAATGAGGCATATCAAACAATTGAAACTTCCACAGAGGCTCTTCACTAAAAGAATACAGGATATAAGTAAAATGTCCTACGCAGACCACCTTAAAGCCCTATCCCTGTATTCTGTCTCCTAGAGGATTTTGAGGGGAGATCTATGTTTGGAATACAGGGCATTGTCAGACCCCACTCCCATTTACCTCCTGCATATCCACAAAACCAACAGAACCAGAATTACCCATTCTAAAGACTTAAACCTTGCCTGTGATATAAATAGGACCTGCTGGAGAGATAGGTATGTATCCCAGTGGCTACCCCATCTCTGGAACAGCCTCCCCATCCATGTAAAGCAGAGTTCCTCCCCAACCCAATTCAAGTGTAACTCTGGCAACTGGATGGGGAACAGGAAATTCATCCCTGGTTTGGCACCTATGTCTCTAATGGACACAGCCAACCTGTGAATGGTTCATCTTCCAGGACCATGGCTGTAAATGGTTCATCTCTCAAGCCTTGGTTACACTTATCAAGGGTACCAGAACATGTCAGAGATTTGGGATGCATAGCTAGGCTTACAAAGGCCCTTGTGGTCATTGGCCTAGTAACCACCTATGAACCTTAGTTGCCATAACAAAAGCCTCTTTAATTCATACTTCTAAATAGTTTGTCTTATCATGTCCCCATAAATATGGGTATTGCTAAACCAATTTGTGTGTGAGTATATAATTTACAGCTATAGCTTTTGATTTATCTTCATTAATTTTATATGCCAAAAAACTTGGAACTGTCTCAAACTGTTCCACACCACTGAGGTGTCTTTTTTTGGATTTATCAGGTACAAAATAATATTATCTGCAAATAAAGCCAACTTTTCTTGATTAACATACCAATCATATCCCTGTATTTTTGAGTCCTTATTTTCTTTGCCAATGGAGCTAATATAAATCAAATAAAAATGGGAAAGATGACACCCCTCTGTTCAAATATAGCTTATCTGAGAGGAACCCTCCCACTTTAAATCTTACTCCCGATCATTCGTATATCTTTCAAATTAACCTTATTATTATATCAGAGGATGCAAATGCTACCAGTGCCCTACTCATAAAATCCCAGCTTACTCTGCCAAATGTTTTCTCTTTATCAAGATCCACCAACAACAAATATATTTTCTTATATTCAGCTTCCCTCTGGATCATCATTGTTCTATTAAGGTTATCAAATGTTTGCCTCCTTTCACAAAACCACACTGATCCATATCTGTCAATTTTGGCAACACCTTTGCCATTCTTTTAGCTAGTATAAACATAAACAGTTTATAATTGTGGTTTAAAATTGAAATTGGTATATATTAAGCTGGGTCCAAAGGGTCTTTGAAATCTTTAGGTAATACAGCCACCACAGCTTTCTTCCATGATGCAATTTTAAAATACTTCCATCCTAATTTCCATACTTCCACATGAATGTTATCTGTTTCTGGAGACTTTCCTGAAGATTGATTATACATCACTGTTTTTTCTCATCACTTCCTGTCTTAACTGCTAGTTATTGAGCCTTGGAGCCTTGTCTACCTCTAACCTTGGCATAATTAAGTCTTCCATAAATATTTCCATTTGTGTTCTTGATTTCCGCATTTCTCTGCTTTATAAAAAAAATTATAAAAATTATAGAATCTCTCTAAAGCCTCTACAGGATTTCTGATTATTTATCTATCTTTTTGTTTATTTTTGTTATATGTTCCTTAGGTTTGGTGACAGCCCTTTTAATATTCTGTCCCCATTATGCTAAAGGTTTTTGTGCTCTGGAGTTGTTATCAAAAATACTTACTTAGCCAATCTTTCTAAACTCATGTATATTATCCAGATACTCACTTATTTTATCTTTCTTTTGAAATCTACCCTCTTTTGTTATATTGTCCCTTCTATGTCCCCCTAATACATCCTCACTATTGCAAGTCAAATTCCAGTTCCTACCTATAAATAATATTCTCTGCTTAAAGCTGATTATTTCTCTAAAAGTTCTCTTAAGCTCCATAATAGCAGTTTTTGATGGAATACAAATACATGTCGTCATAATCGTCTTCCCTTGCCAGTAGCCCCTTGACCACAAATCTACAATCTTTGTCTTTTTTTCTTCTTTTATCATTATTGGAGCCCCTCTAGCAATTAGTATAATTACTCTCCTTTTCCTCTGTCCCTGATAATCTGCTGAGCATCTATTCTGAAATCCTCTTTTTGTCAAAGTCACATGCTCATTTATTTCCAAATGCTGTTTGCACTCTGCAGTTCTTAATATATTTAAATTTCCTTTTTGTCTATACCTGTAAGGCCATTCACTTTCCAGGATAATATGGACAGCATAGCCATCACGATAAAATGCTATTGTTCCCATCTATTATACCGTACAATATTTTTAATGTGTATATCCAACTTTTGCATTACATGCTTATACTAATGTTTGGCAGGCTGATCTTTTGTAAAGTGCTTTTTTTCTCATTTCCATTTGAACCTATGTCACATGTTTAATGCTTTTTTTTTGTTGTAATGAAAACCCTCAAACAAAAAAACTAAATACAAAACACCCCATCCTTCTATTAACTCAGAACAAACACACAAAACCTCAAAACATGAAATGTAACCCTCCAAAAGGGAGCAACTGCCCCAAATTAATGGCTGTACCCACAGGCATTATCTAACATAAAATTAGGGTCACCCATGCTGAAGCACATGCTACAGCCTATGCTCCCACTTACACTGATTGATTGTTCTTTTCTTATCTCTGTTCCCCTCCCAGATATGATAAATAGCTTGTATGCTTTCAGAAAGCATTAACTTTTAGCCCTAAGAAAAAGTGCACTGGCTATCTTTTAATAAAACTAAATTGTACACTGTTCTACTAACTGCATTAAAGTATTAAGGCTGCTAGGAGGTTTTTACCTCTTACTCACTTCCCATAATTTCAAATGTATTTTTTCACTGAACTGCTTGCCATTGTACCTTTACATTTTGCATTTTCCTCAGCAAAGAATACTCAGAATTCTCAAGATTAACTGCTTGCACATGCAAACAACTTGCCTCCATGGAAATGAACTCAACAATGAGTCTTTGTAAATTTCCCTCAGAAAAGAATGCACAGCTGCCCTCAGCTGCAGACATCTCAACTCCACTGGATATTTGTCAGTGGAAAGCAAACAGCTTAATATGTTTACAGTTGTAAGAAGCTTACATTTTTATGGCTTTCATCATTTTGTTTTACTTTTAAAGCCTGTGTGCTTACAAAAACATCTGTTTACAGCTTAAGCAAACATTAGTAATCTAGACTTTCACCCTTATAAAATAAAATGAGAAAATATCCTGACTCTGCATATAATATAATCAGTGCACTTTTACACCCCACCCCCACTCCAGCAGCCCAAGATCACAGCATATGAACATTAAGTTTGCTTTTGTCCAGCCTTTTTTCTCTTGTTATACTATAAAATCTATATTTCTCTCAACTAAAAAAGTACTTGTTTACTTTAATATCTTTAATACATATAACAGTCACTGTAATGGCTCCCTTCACATTTAAAATACATCAGACTATATACTACACAAAACAGTTTTATTTATATAACATGCATATATAATGAAATGTTTTATACAAATAAGAACAAAAATTGTTTTACTTACAGTTAGTTCCCCCTTTTAGTATGCTTCTAAACATTAATGTAATATAGCGGGGTATATGCTTTACACTCCACCAATAAGCTTAACAAAGACAACAAAAGTCCAGTGTTTTTCCGTGGCTTTTTTCTTGCAAAACCATATTTCACAAATGTGATAAGATGCTTTTGAGTCTTTGATTTATTCTATAATTTCAGAGTTGATGATCTTCTTTCTATTCATCTCCATCTCCCAACACCAGACTCCGGTGCAAGTCCAAGGTACTACTGATTCTTCTAGTTAACTCTTGTGCTTTTTCTCTCTCTCAAGCATTTCCCTTTGGAACATTGGAAAGGATTTTACTGGTAGAGTTTATCTATCAATCTTACTGTCAAAAGAATGAGAAGCAGAGTTCCCCCTCTACTTGCTGACTCACTTTTTGTTCAATAAACTGTTTTTTTTCCTCCTTAGCCTCTTCTTCTTCAACAATGATTTTGATCCTCCAGGAAAAACACTCTGAAGACAGCTGGATATAGAAGTTTGAATATATCACACCTGCCTTTCAACACTTTTTTAATAGCAGGATAAAGTTGCTTGCCTTCTGCCTGGTTTTCAGTGAATAATATTTTTTCTACAAACACTCTGCTGTTCCCAGTTTTTAATACTTTGGCCTTCTGCCACAATTGTATCAAGATCAACTTTTTCTGCTGGTATGATTGCATCTTTATTAATATGGGTTTTGGCTGCTTTCTCATCGCCAAATTTGGAGCATAAACTTGATATGCCCTTTCATTTAACAAATTCTGTTGTGGAACACCAATCCAGTTGCTTATTTGTGCTTTCATAAAATTAATACACTTTGTCCCTTCCATTTTCTCTGGTACAGCAGAAAATCTCAGGTTTTCTCTGCTTGCTCTGTTTTCTAACTCCACTATTTTTTAAATAGTTTTTCTTTAGAAGCCTCATATTCAGCCAGCTTTTTCTTCATGTCAGCCTCTGATTTTTGCAGTTTTATCAATTTATATGAATGGCCACTTAAAGTTTCTTCTATTTTTCAAGCTATTTGCTTTTTCCTCTAAAATTACTAAAAGCCATCTTTTGAACCAAAGCTGAAGCTTTAACTTTGTTTTGCTGAACAGCTGCAGAATCTTTACCAGACAGTGTTTTTTCTTCACCTTTTCTGGCTTATTTTCTTTGGGGTTTTCCAGATTTCTTCCTTGCAGGCATCCAGGCAGGGTATTTACTAGCCAGTAACTGAATGTTACCAACATTTTTTTCAGTGGTACTCCATTTTCTCAGTTTCTGTTTTCACACTGGGAGAGCTGAAGTTATGCTGTTGATCAGTGTGCAGTCATCTTGGAAGTCTCAGCTTTTGTATATCTTGAGTACAATTTACTATGTCAGTATAACAGGGTGGATACTGTTTTGGCCAACATTTGAAAGCCCTATGGGAACAGATGCAGTCTGTCCCTGGCAAAGCAGCAAGGTCTGTCAATCATGTCCTTCCAAGCTAATGGAGAAAGGAGATTCTGCCAATAGGGATGACAGCAATTAGGGATACAGACAATAGGCAAGAGGGATCTGGAATTTATTGGAGAAAACTGGCAAAGGAACCAAATTATTAGAGCAAATATCTAGAGAGGGAATGGTAATAGAATGGGAAGATGCCAAGAATTTATTTGGACTGCAGGTTAGAGATTATCTTCCCTATCAAGGATTGAAATCAGTTATAGGCAAAGAGAAAGAAAAAGGGGTTGTCCAAAATGAAAGACCAACACTGGTAGAGTTTTTAGTAGAATCTAGAAAAGAAGCTGCTGTTAAAAATGAATAATTAGTAGAGTATATGAAATATTGCATGATAAGTACAAGAATCGATCAGAGGAGGTTAGCAAGGATTGGGAAGAGAGACTGGATTAGCAATTCACCAAGAAACAATGGGTGGGGGTATATGTACGGCTCCCAAATATGCAAAAAAAATCTAGTAGCTTTATGATTTTTGCTAGGAAATGTTTACATAGGTATTTTATACCCCAAGTAGACTCCAGAGAATTTTTCCGCAAGTAGACAGCAAATGTTGGAGATATGATGGTTAAGAGATAGGTAATTGGGTAAGCAAATTGGTGTATCTAGGGAATGTTTTTTTTTCTGAGCTATGATACAGAATTGGAATTGCCTAAACATAGTAAGGCCTTGCTGAGTCTAATTATGGTGGCTGCCAAAAAAGCAATTGCCAGAAAATAGAAATCAAAGCCTAAACCAACTGTACTAGAAGTAGTGAATATAGTAACAGAGATAAAACAACTGGAACTGAAATCTTTAGAAAAGGTTAGGAGCAAATTACATAGAAAAACATAGGAATTATGGGAGCTATATATAAAGGGGAGGAATGAGGTTTAAAAGAAGGCAGGATTTGAATTAACTATGTAATGTTTGACTGACAGTGATTGGGTAGATTATAAGTGATGTGTAATGTTTGCAACTAAAATTATGCCAATATGGTTTGTGACATATAATGCTTGCAACTAAGATTATGTCAATATGGTTTGTTTTCATTTATATAATTGTATGTTTGTCTACGTCATGATTGATAATTAAATAAATATACTTCTTGTTTTAAAAAAAATCATGTCCTCCCAAGTTGACAAATATTGGCCCTTCTTAGAATGACACCAATAACTAAGCCAATTGTTAAGGTGAATCATCTTTTGTTTACATTGTGGCATTATCCTTGGAGAATGTAGGATATTGCTCAGTGCTAGGCTCATACCTGAAAATTCTACCATGTTTGTCTTCAGTGAGTCCAGGGAGGTATGTCTCAGGTCATTAATGCCCACATGGACTATGACAGAATCATACTGGTACTTGTGGTTCAAACATGTCCTGAGTGCGTGTGTAATCTGGTGAATCCTTGTCTCTGATAGGCAACTGAGACTGTCTCCTTCCTCACCCTAGTGAGTGGAGCACCATTGTATCTTACAACAGAGTCTCCAATTATTAATATACTAGGTTGTGTGATAGTTTTGTCTTAAGGGCTCAGAGGTTGAGGCATTGTGAAATGTGGCTATATGTGTCCTGGGGTTTGTTGCCTTTGTAGAGTGTTTGGGAGGTTGCTGAGGACAGCATCTGGAAGGCCTTTGAGGTTTGGGTAGATTGTGTTTTACAGTCCCAACATATGTGAGTTTATGTGTCTCTTCATAGTAGGTGGTAGGTGTAGTGTGTGTTACTGGCAACATGTTTGGAGATATCAGTGTCTCTATGCAAGAGGTTTGCTTCCAAAGATATAGTGTAATTACATCTTTTATATACTGTGTCAGTCTGCTTAAGAATAAGGTGGATGTCAGTAAACATGAGACACGTGCTACAATGTCTCAGGAAGCTCATTTCTACAAGGCCGCCTACAGAGACATTAGAAACATGTACATCCATAGATATGGATCCTCTTGTTTGTGATCTACAAGGGATGGTGCAAGAGGGGTTTGTAACTAAATTAAAATGTTAGTTGTTGGGCTGGGGGGAGAGGTCTAGTATTGATCTAAAACAACATTCTTGGGGTAATGCTTCTCAGTGGCCAAACTAACTTCTTTACAGTCAACTAGGTACTTACAAAAATAGCAGAGGAAGTTTTATATAGAAAATTACAACTCTAGGCACCTGTTTCTATACAAGGCACTGCACAACTTAGCACAGGTTATAGGTGACAAGCTAGGGAGGAATTCAATCAGTAAGCAATAGTAATGCAGTTTAAGTGTGTATATATACATATATATATATATATATATATATATACATATATATATATATATATATAGCACAAACCCTGCAGCAATTTACAATTATCTCACTGTTGTGAGCAATACTACAAGACTAAGTTCAGCAAACTAAGTACAACGCAAACAGTAAAATGCAGTAAAAATTTAATAAATTAATCTCAGATCCTGCAGCAGTTCACAATTCTGTCACTATTGTGAGTAATACTACAAGACTAAGGACCACAGGCCAAGTAAAATACAAACAGTAAAAATGAGGTAAAAATGAAATAAATGAGGCTCAGATCTTGCAGCCACTCACAATTCTCCCACTGTTGTGAAGAATACTAAAAGACCAAGGTCCCAGACCAAGTTAAAAATGCAAACAGCTGACTTTTGGTTACAACAAGGAAAATAATGAGAAAGAAAAAATAAAGAAAAAGACAAGAACAATACACATTTCGGATTAACACTCTGATTATTGTGGTCTACACTAACTGAACTGGATGATATGAAATACAGGCTAACTCAAGCTTTAAGAGTCTAATGGGAGTGCCTTATCATTTTATGTCATCAATGCCCAGTAGAATTAGCACTGGAAGGGCTTCCAAAATCTAATTTAAAGTAGGAGAGAGCAACTATAAAAGCACCAAGTTTAAAAGCACTACAAGAACTGGGCAAAGATCCAACAATCAATGCAAACAGCAGTTGTAAACTCAGGAGCACTTGTAGCTGGATAGGAATGTAGGCGAATACCTTAAAGAAGAAAAGTGTTCCTCAACTCTTTCCACTAATTAGCTAGCTCTAATCCCTGTTCAATCAAGAAATGCAAGAGAAATGTTTTTCTGACTGACCCTAGCCAACAACTTTTAAGATTCCAAGAAAAAAAATATTTGCAGTAAAGCAAAATTTAATATGCAACAAACTATAATATAATAAGACCAAAATCAAAACATAATGGGAATACTCAAACTTTAAATGTAGAAAATCCCAAAAATCTTAATTTAAGGTACTTGGCCTGGAGGATTAAATATAATTCAAGGGGATAAATCATTACTTTATGTTTTATTCAGGCAGTTTTGGTATTTGCATCAGACTGTACAGGTATAATTTCTATAGGGAGTATAGTTACCTCATTGAAACCCACCCAGTGCTTTTCTTTGATCATTTTCCATTAACTTTGTCCTAGAAACCATCAAGAGACAGCATTCTGTGCAGGCATTAAAGTTTTCCTCCTATGTTATAGAAAAGAAGTATTTTAAAGTGTGGCTGATCACAATTGAGGATAGGTGGGAAAGTCTCAAGTCTAAACTCAGGATACAGTTCAAATGTAAAGACAAGGAGATTTGGGAAAACAGTAAAATGAAGTATAAAGAGACATTAGAGCTTTTGAAAGAGAGACAGTATATGGCCATTAGAAATGAGATTGAAAAAGACAGGGAGCTTCTGGAAGCTGAGGATAAAGTCATTGGCATTCTAGATAATTGGAAAAGTGTCTGCAGGTGGCACTGAAACAACTCCATTTTAATAACAGACCCAGAGCTCAGAAGTGTCTTAATAGGAGCACCAGGAAGCAGAGAGTGGAGCAGATAATAAAATCCCCCTAATGGGTAGCATAATCAGCAAGCCAGACAAGATGTTGGAAGTTTTCCAGCAATTTTATGTCAAATTATATGAAAGCGAACAGAAACCTTTGGATTGGAAGGGACACAAAAGTAGCTTTATTGGGAGCATAGGCTACAGAGATTAAATAGTGAAGAAATGTGGCAATTGACACAACTGATAACACTAAAAGAATTTAAATTGTTCAATAAGCAAGTGTCAGGCAATGTTCCAGAGGAGGATGGCCCCTCATGATTTTAGGAAGTTAGGTGGGAAAGCACTAATCACACAGTGGAAGGCACTTTTTAATGAAGTCCTTGGTGATGGTCATATCCCTGCCTTGTGGAAGAAAGCTATCATGTCAGTGATTCCAAAGGAGAGGATAAAGATCCTACAGACCCATTGGCATACTGACCTATCATAACTCTGTATCTTTATGTCATTATTGGCAAAGAGTATATCTAACGTGCTACCCAAACTTGTAAATGTTGACCAATGTGGCTTCATTAAAGAGAGTCAGACATTTGACAATATTAATAGAGCAGTTTTGGTACAGCATGATGCTGGTCATGGAGTAAGCCTCATATTTATTTTGCTAGATGCAGAGAAGACCTTTGATGGATTGTGTTGGTATATCTGTGGTACACCGTGGGAATGTATGGATTTCCTGAAAGCCTGATAAAACTATTGAAAGGGTTATGTCACCAAATTACAACTAGAAATGTAACAGATTTTATCTTATACAGTGCTCTTTTTACAATGTGTCGACTGATGAAATAAAACCAACATACTATCATAAATATTAACTGATCTCACTTCAGTTGATTGCCTCCTGATATGTGACACCAATTCACTGTTGAAATTTCTTTGCTTTTGTTTATTATAGGAACATAAGTTCATAAAACTCAAAATCTAGATAGGTACAGATGTAAATATTTATGTAAACTTGTATTATGCTTTTTGATTTTGACATGTAATTTGGTACTGTTGAATTATGTTGACATTATATGCAATTGTAAATGCCAATGTATTGTAAATTGTAAGTGAATTGACATCTGATGTAAATATTGTACATACAATGATGTATTATGTATGTATTAACTGTCTCCTGTTATTCTGTGCTCTTACAAGCCTGTGCCATTAGTGAAAAGGATCAGCTGACCAGTTCACCCACCTGATTATCAAATTTTAAATTAATTAATAAAGTTGGCAGCTGTCTGTTGAGCACTGTAACTTTGCACAGGGGCAAGCCATTCTGCTGGCATAAAGTGATAAAACCCTAACTATGACCCATCCAACCCAGAGTCGATTAGTGGCTTGGGCAAATGATGGAATGGTAGAGATGGATGGGTGTTACCATCCTTGAGGGGATGGACTTCTGGACATCTCCAGTGATGATCCCTGGTGGAGGCTGGGGTCATCTCTATTTTAGATGTTGTGCCTTTAAAGGGGGAATAGGGTGGAAACATATCTGAGCTACCATGGAGGAGGTGTGAAATGTAGCACATCCTCATTGCATGCCTGCTCCTGGAGTATACCACAGTAACCACAAGAGAGGAGGAGAAATACGACAGTTCAAAAAGAACCCCCCCATGAATGTTGATGGCCAGACCCCCCCCGGATGCTGTTAAGCTCTGTGCCAGCCCAGCCCTATCAGACTGGTCCATTGGGACAGAAGTGGGTGGTAGACTCAGCAATGGACATTGGGCACTGAGTTGGGTGCAGCAGGATGATACAGAGGGGAGAAAAAGTCCCCCCCCCAAAAAAATGTACATAGGGGCACCCATCAGAGTTGCCTGCAGTCTCCCTTATTGTTTTCGCTTTTTCTGGTTCTCAGGCTGCATAATTAATGAAGACAAAACAAAAGCAATCACAGTTAACTACAGATAAATGTATGATATGTTTCAGGCGTATCCATTCCTGTGGGATCATAACAAGATGAAGTATTTTAGAGTAAGGTTGATGGGACACTCAAAAACAATTATGAGATTTACCTGAGAAGAAACTACAAATAAGATTTTGAAGAAAGTTTTTGAGTGTCAGATTTTGGCATTAGATTTAGATAGTAAGATAAAACCAATTAAAATATCCTTCATTTCTCTGATGTCACACATTGGCCAGTACTACATGTACATACCAGGTGAGAACATCTGGAAAGATATTTGTAAGAAACTTAAAAAATTGATATGGGAAAGTGAACACCCCATAGCTACATGGTTAAAGAGCATCTTTGAAGCTACATAGTTAAGACTTATATATGTTATGCAAATGAGTAATTATATCTCTAAATAAAAGTAAGTGGAATTAGTCAGGGAAAAACCAAGGCAGAGGTTGGACAGACTATGTTTCTGGAGAGAATTAATAACTCATGATAAGATAGCAGAGTGGAATTGTATTTGTGTCAAGCAGTAGAGGGATTATTGGACTCTGCAAATATGAATGCAAGGTCGAGTTTGATTGTGCCCATTGGACTTATGTTGCAGAGGGGTACATTCAGAGACATAGGGATGGCTAGCAAGAATTGTGTAGAGAGTGAGAAAGAACCTACCTTATGGGAGCTGCTTATTAACAATGGTAATGTACAATCCTGGGAGGAGGCAAGAGTCTCCTTCAACTTAATGTACAGAGAATACCTGCCCTTTTGTTGATTGCTCCTGAAAGTTAAGGACACACTTAGATATAGGGAAGATATAGGTAGCACTCCTGAATTAATTATGTTTTTGACAGAAGCTAGATCTGACAGGCATCAATAAAAGGGGTGATTAATAGGACTTATCAGATGTTACATCTTCACTTCAGGTGATTGGCATCCACACAAAATGAGGAATGGGAGAGGGCTTTATCAAGGTAGCTCACAATGATTCAGTGGGGTGAAATTTGTGTGGAATCCAGACAGGCAACTAAATCTAGGCATTTTAGGATTTTTGATTGGAAGGGTCTCCACAAGAATTGCTATATATGTTCAGAAAAAGTGAAAGTCCCCCAGTTCAGGGAATTGCTGAAGATATGATACAGGTGTGAGTCAGGGACATACACTGTCCCCAAGCCATATCATCAATAATCATTAAGCAATGATCTTGTAAAGGCAACATTCTTTACATTTTTAATATGTCACTGAGATAAAATAAAAGACAAAATGGCCACAATGTATTCAAACTCGTTGTTGTCAGGTAAATGAATTTCCTCCAGTAAGCCATATAATTTTTAATACTGATCATATAACTGCCCTGTTCTTGCACAGAGAGCATGCCTCCTCATTTTTATCCTAAAAAAGTGTGCCACCTTCTGTGTACACTGTTGATGTTTGATTTCAAGGAAAGTGAAAGAAACAATGACCACAGTAATGTATTTCAATTTGCTGCTGTCAGCCACTTATACTCCACCCTCCAAAAGTAGACAAGTCAATGACTTTCATATAGATCATTTAATTGACCTCTGCTTTCACTCATAACATGCCCTCAGAAACAAGGTAGCCACTTTCTGTGCACATTTCTGATGTGTGATTGTGAAGAAAGTGAAAGGCATTGTAAACTCAGTAATGAATTTCAGTTCATTGTGCTTAGGTGCATATGCTGCTCCTAGAAAAGCCAAATTGGGCCAGATTCCAAAAGATTTGTTATCAGAGTAGTTGACTTACTCTGGAGTATGTTTCCCCTGATTCCAAAATAATTTTACTTGGTATAAGTAACTTAATCCAGTGTAAGGCCTATCTATAAGGTGTGCTTACACTGGAGTATGTCACTTAAGTGAGAGCAAATCTTTTCAAATCAACCCCATTATGTAACTGCACTGTGTTTCACATACAGCCTACCTCTACACCTTCCAAAAAAGGTATTCACCTTCTGTGCACCATTCTAATGTTAGACTGTGATTAAAGTGAAACAGCAAAGTGTCAGAGTACTGTATTTAAATTTGGTGCACTACACAGGGCACAACACCAAGCTATGGCAACAGTCACTTCACTGTCATCACCTAATTGATCTCTCCTTTAATCCACAGAATGCTATGTCAAACAGATATACACTGGGGATCATCTGTGATGTGTGGTCACCAAATATGGAATAAATAATGGCCACAGTAATGCATTTCAACTTGCTAGTGTAGATACCCTGCACCCATCTCTGCAATAAATAAAAAAAGTAAATTGTGTTGTGAGAAGTATGCACTGTCAATACTGTGCATGGGTATATCTCACTTCTTGCCAGCAAATTGTTAAAAAATTCTACCTGCAAGAGAAAACTGTCCCTAAAGATCAAAGTTTCTGCTCATCTCAGCATTCATAAGTTAGATGACTAGATATTATCAGGGAAGCAGGCATTTGCATGCAAAGTAATGGGACATGCATTGGCTACCAATGTCTTGTGACTATGTCAGAGAGGAGAAGGTGAAAAGTCTTTCTAATGACTAGCATGACATTTGACTTCCAGATTCTGTTTCAAATTCATTTTAATATGTATTTTGGATTAATTATTTGGCTACTACAGATATAGCCAAATAATTATTCCACTAATGTCAGGGTCAGTTTTAATTTTAAAGTTGATATCTTACCAGTTTTAAAATAAAAAGAAAACATGCTAAAACAGAGTTATCGCATTTAATTCATAATCTGACCTGTGTAACATTCAGAGAAGACAACCTCTAAACATAAGTATATACCTGTGTAAGACAGACTTCATGCAACATTAAATTCATGTTTTGGCCTGTAAGTAGAATGTCCCTCTCATTTTTAAAAATGTTTTTCTGATGTTTATCATTTAGTTAATTTCAGTCCTATTGGCTGCTGTATTTCAAACAACTCTGTAGATGTTTATAGTCCTTCTCCTGTGTATTAGTATGGTCACTAGTGGTGCACGTAGGACACTACTACTTCTTCTTCTTTTGGCTGGTCCCATTAGGGGTCACCACAGCAGATCAACTGTTTCCATTTCTTCCTGTTCTCTGCATCTTGCACTGTCACATCAACCACCTGCATGTCCTCTCTCACCACATCCATAAACCTTATCTTAGGCCTTCCTCTTTTCCTGTTACTTTGCAGCTTCATCCTTAGCATCTTTTTCCCAATATACTCTGCATCCCTCCTCAGCACATGTCCAAACCAATGTAATCTTGCCTCTCTGGCTTTGTCTCCAAACCTTCCAACCTGGGCTGACCCTCTATTATACTTATTCCTAATCCTGTCCATCCTCGTCACACCCAGTGCAAATCTTAACATCTTCAACTCTGCCACGTCAAGCTCTGACTCCTGCCTTTTTGTCAATGCCACTGTCTCCAAACCATATAACATAGTTGGTCTCACTACCCTCTTGTAGATTTTCCCTTTCACTCTTACTGGTACTCGTCTGTCACAAATCACTCCTGACACTCTTCTCCACCCACTCCATCCTGCCTGTACTCTCTTCTTCACCTCTCTTCCACACTCACAATTACTCTGAACTGTTGATCCCAAGTACTTAAACTCATCCACCTTTGCCACCTCTACTCCCTGCATCCACACCATTCCTCTATCCTCCCTCTCATTCACACACATATATTCTGTCTTAGTCCTGCTAACCTTCATTCCTCTTCTCTGTAGAGCATATCACCACCTCTCCACTGTCTCCTCCACCTGTTCCCTACTCTCACTACAGATCACAATGTCATCTGAAAACATCATAGTCCATGGGGACTCCTGTCTGATCTCATCTGTCAACCTGTCCATCACCATTGCAATTAAGAAAAGACTCAGAGCTGATCCTTGATGTAATCCTACCTCCACCTTAAACGCATCCATCACTCCCACCGCAGACCTCACCGCTGTCACACTACCCTCATACATATCCTGTACCCCTCTTACATACTTTTCTGACACTCCCGACTTCCTCATACAATACCACAACTCCTCTCTAGGCACCCTGTCATATGCTTTCTCTAAATCCACAAAAACACAATGCAACTCCTTCTGACCTTCTCTGTACTTCTCCATCAACACTCTCAAGAGCAAACATTAAACGTAGGACACTACTACTAATTGTTAAAAATATGGTCAGCTTGGAACCTTTGCTCTGGATAACAATAAAAAGGCTGTGGCAATACATCTTTAACAGACATTATCTGGGAATCTCTCATGGACTGGATACTTGCATCCAAGCCACTAAAAATATATCTGATGTGATACACTGCCAAATGCCCTAAGTGACCAACTCCCAACCTACCTAATAATACATCACTCACAAATAAAATGTAATTATTACATTAACTCAATAAGGAGCCTAACTTCCAAACTGAAACTTTTATAAATTATCTACAACATTGCAACGGGAACATGCTTACAACCCTACCACTAGATGATGTCGTCTTTCAAGTTAATAATATCTTCCTTGCTATACTCAACAAGCACATAGCCATCAGAACACAAAGAATCAAAGTAAATCATGCCCCATGGTTATCTAAAAATACCAAATAGTTCATGAAAGTAGAAGATAAACTGGAGAGTATGACTGCAAAATAAAACAACCAAATATCTCCAAGACAAGAGAAAAAAACAACTTAAATAAAATGTCTCATTAGAAATTATAAAAAAATCTTACCACATCAGCCTTCTTCTACTGACATAGAGGCCAGGTGGCCACATACATGCCCCCTCCCTCCTGACCCAGCTGTTCAAGAGAAGCAAAAAAAGAAAAGAGTCTACAATCAGGTACTTCAGGCTCTTGAAATGCAGGAATCAATCTGGTCCCATCTTTTTGCACTCCCCTCAACCCTCCTTCCTCACATTGAGTTAAAAAAGAAAGAAGTCTTTTTTTATTATTTTAAACTGTAGCAAACCTCTTGAGGTAAATGTAACAAGCAGTTGCTACAGTTTATACCATGCACAGAGCACTACAGTATTCGGGTTTTACTTTAAAAAGTTTTTTTTTTTTTACATTTAAATTGTAGCAAACTGCTTGTTACAATGTAGCAAATAAATTTTACAAACAATTTAAACCAAACATAGAGTGCTCCAGTACTCACGTTTGACCAAAAATGCAATACCGGCTTACGCATTTAAGAGCATTTGGGATCGGCCAGTTGTGATCCCACCAACATTTGAGCCTGGGGAAGTTTCCCCTTTTGCCTCACCCTAGCTACTCTATTGACTATACCATCAACCATGTAAAAGAATGAAAATATAGCAACCCAGTTTAATTCACTTTATTCAATTTGTTGCATCTGTACTCCAACATAAAATGAATGAAAAAAAACCACAGAAAATGAATGACAACCTTACAGTACCTTCCAACCATACAAAAGAGAAACCATCTTTTCTTCAAAACCAGTCCCTACTACAACCATAAAAAAGTATCCGCACAGGCTCAAGCCTACTACTTTAGCTCCTGATAAACTACTCCAGAGTATATAAGAGATCTACTAGTGTGCTTGCTTTTCCAGTCTCATTTATAATAAGCCACTCTATCTCTGAAAATGGGTCTATATCATAACATTGAAGTGTCAAAACTTTGAGTGTTATAACATCAAACCCAAAACCACGAAAGCTGAAAACCCTGAAGACTGAGAACAGTGATTTTTTTTTTCCTGGGAAAAAAAAATCGCTGTTCCAGTACAAAATCCGAAACACACAAACACTACAAACTATTGCTAACGTGTGGGGCTTTGCCCAACAGACATTCACAACCCCCCTACTTAAATATACCAACACCGAGATTGCACCACAGTGGAGGAAATAGTGAAGCCATGGAAACGGCCCACCAAATTCTTTCCCTGGGAAAGAATTCAATGTTCCGCGGCTTTGATATTGTCAGTCTTCAAACTTTCAAGTTCGAAGTTTTCGTGTTCGAAGTTTTGACACTTTGATGTTATGAAATAGACTCCTGAAAATTATGTCCCCCTAATCTGGAAAAAACATCTCATTATTCCACTACAAAAAGGTGACCCCTCCACTGACCTCTTTTACTATAGGCTAATAGCCATAATGTCACCACTGTCTAAAATTCTAGAGAAGTGTATCCACTCCCAACTGTAAGAATGTATTCTGGATCAGACCCTACTCTCTCCCACGCAACATGGCTTCTGACCAAACCATAGCACTACCGCCACAATACTGAAAATAATTAACACAGTTAACGAAAATAGAGACTCAGACAATCTGGTACCAACACTATACTTCAATTTATCAAAAGTCTTTGACTCTTGTCACCCAAAATCTCCCAAATAAACTATCTCCCTTAGGCCTATCAAATTCACCTCTACTTTGGTCCCACAGCTACCTAACTAATACTATGACCTCTAGTGCTCAGTCTGTATCCAGACATATCTCCATTGTACAATATGACTTAAACCTTATCTGTACAGCAAAAATTCAATCAGCTCTTCATCAACTAACCCAAGAATCATTTTTATTCATTAAAACCTGACTTAAAAAGTCCCACTTTCTCCTCATCCCTAAAAAAAGAAAACTAATAATATTCATGACAAAACAGTGGAATACTCCAAAACCTTCTGTAAATAACATAGAAACTGAGCTTATTTCCCAGACTGAGTTATTAGGTGTTATCATAGATGATACATTTAAATCTTACCAATATATCTTACTAGCTGACCTAAAACTGGGCACTCAGTATGATGCAAAACTCTTCCTTTCAGACACTGCAATAAGCATTGCTTTATCCTGCCTAATTCCTACACTCTTATATGCCTTCCTAGCTTTGAATCACCTTACAGACAACCTCAAACTATAAGAATGCTAGAATTAAATAGTATTTTTTCAATAAACCACCCAAGAAGGACCTTGCACTGCTTGGCCTCCAGAAAACTAAACTTAATGGAACTATCTAAGACTCTTTCTTATTCACAATTACTGATAATCCATAGATTGACATACTGATTGCCCAAGCATAAAATTGCTCATCCATCCCTACTTCCCTAACAGAACACTGCACTTTAAAGACAATATATTGCTCTATATAACTAAATCCAATACCACTGCTGGTGACTCACTATATTCTAACTGCATCTCTAAGCAATAGAACTCCACCCTTATTTCTCTGAGACAGATAGAAAATTTTAAACAATTTAAAACTGAGCTAAAACGTCATCTGTCAGATACCTGTCTCTTCTCATGACTTTCCACAGGTTAGCATCAATTAATTAATACTGCTGTCCCACAGTACCAACAACCCATAGCTGAAGCTACAGTATCACGTCCTCTAATCTTTCATTGCTCAAAAAGCTTTAACTACTCTTCCTCACAACTCACAAATGTTTTCATATGATTGAAATCTTTCCCTTTTCCCCTCTTGATATCTTTAGCTTTCCTTCCTCTGCTCTTACTTCTCATCTTTCGTTTTATTTTACTACACACTCTGGCTAAAAGCAAAAGACAGCCTAAATCCAGATCTTTAAACACCAGTGATACTGCAATGTTCCTGTGTTAATCTTTGTTCCAAATTTAATGTACCACATGTGAATGCACTTCATTATTTTTATTATATTTGTTAAAGCTCTGTACTGTAAAGTCTACTTAATCAATGGAGGATGAGAGAGAGAGAGAGAGAGAGAGAGAGAGGGAGATTACTGCAGGGTCTGCTTAGGATTAGAAAACACACACTTACTTGTATGCCTGGGGTACCTTATACAACACTTGGAAGCTGAAGGATGTCTGTCAGGTATTCTGGTTGCAGTAAGTAAAACATTCTCTAAGGCAACAAAACAGGAAGAATAGGTATATATTTTGGTATCTGTAAATCTATTAAATCATAATAAATCTCTTGTGTCATAGAGGCCTCATTCGGCTCCCACTGAAAAAACTCACTCATATTAGATAAAATATCAGTTTAAGAGATTTGTTCAGTAGGGAAGTCTGAAGTTGTAGTTTCTTCTGAATCAGAATGCTCAGACTGAGAAAAATCCTCTGAAGTACACAGCTCTCCCTGGACTGAATGTTCTTTTTAGCAATGTTTTATTAATTTTAAAACAAAGATTATACAAAATTATTTAAAGATAAATAAAACAAAAAATATTTACAGATTTCTACAACAAAATCAAACATAACTAAATCATTAAAATTTATCAAGTAAATCACTTAATTGTGACCAAAATCTAATGTGGTGAGTAATATTCGAAGTTCTCATTTTGGCAGTTGCCAATTCTTTTTTGCAGACTTTTTTGCTAAATTAATGACTTCAGTGAAAGAAAGAGTAGTTTTACATGTCCAATTCTTTATGATTATTTTTCTTGCTATAGCTAAAATGGACCAAAGGAGAAGCATCTGCACGCTAGGGACAGAATCTCAAACTGGGGCTTTAAATAAGGTCAGGGAGTTAGAAATGATACAATTATCTGGTCTCAAAGCTTGAGCAAATTTTCTAAATTCAACCCAAAAAGGAGTTACTATTTTACAGCCCAATATCATATGAAACCAGTCTGTGTTTGATACTTCATTACACCTCCAACAATTAATTTCCCCATAGTTATATAGTAAAGTCACTTTATGAGGAATTAAAATGCTCTGTGAAAAAAATGTCCCCATAGAAGAAATAGATTTTCCCACAGACATATGAATTAAGCATTCATCTTCATCAGAAAAGGCCTTTCATTAAAATTAGTTGAGTAATTCCAAAATTACTGTAAATTATCACACTAACTACAAATTTAAGGAAAACACAATATAATTGGCTGCTATATCCCACCTGGAAATAATGCTCCAACTATAGAACATCTATTGCACTGGGCAAGTAGTACCCTTAGTCAGGAGACATTCATACAGGGTGTTTTAATTTAGACTGGCTTGCATGTGATACAGATCACCCCATCAGTCACATAAACATGCATGGTTTTACACAAACTATTCAAAAACCTACCAAAATAGATAAAGCTAGTAAAAAAACTATCAACCTTGGACTGGATGTTACTAAATAACTCCTCTCATTCATTCTAATTAGGTTGCTTTCCTGATGGTCTGAGTGACCACCTACCCACATTTCTTATATGACAATACATATTACAACCAAAATCTACTATGTTTAAACATCTTAGAAAAAAATCATAACTTTAATCTTGACACTGTCCTAGCTGACCTACAAAGGTGCAATTGGACTCCACTCAAATACCTTGACCTAGATGACACAGTGAACCACTTTAATAAATCTTTTTAGGTATATCAAAGAACCATCACATCAGAAAAAAATCAAACTATAACTCAAAAAGCAGGGCACTAGGGGCACTGAAAGCCTAGAAAAAAAAACTAAAACTATGGGGAACTAGACTAACACTAACACAGTAGTAACTAAACAACAAACTTAAAAAAAAATAAAAAAAAAAAAAAAAAAAAAAGGAAAATAAAATAAATTATTATTGTAAAAAACAAACACCAAAAAAAAAAAAAAACCTCAAAAACTCTGGCCTGCTATAAACTCTAGAAAATACACCAACCAAAAATAAACAACAAAAACAAGTCGGATAGCAATAGCATTATTAACAACAAACAATTAACTGAATCTATAATGCTTTCCAAAAAGCAAAACTCTTAATCCTCAATCCATCCCATCCAACAAACAAGCAATGCTCCTGCCTCTCTCTCTTCCCAGTTCCTGCAGCCACTAAAAAAAAAAAAAAAGCAAAAAAAAAAACACCACACTTGTTGTAAATAACTTACCCAGTGAATACCTCAAAATTGCAGCTGAATCTCTAGCCTTTCCAGTATCAATCCTTATAAATAGATCCATTCTCAAAAACAAGGTTCCTCAGCTATGGAAAGTCTCTGATGTAATCCCACTTCATAAAGGGGGACCTTCCACAGGACTGACAAACCATCATTCAATTGCTATTCTTTCACCTCTTTCTAAGCTACTCGAAAGGTATATTCATCTCCAGGTCATGAAATTCTTAGTAACAAATACCTCTCAAACACTCAGCATGGGTTTTGCCCATCACATAGTACCACTACAGCTGTCTTATCCTTCACTAATACCATAAACCATCACAGAAATAACAATAACTTTGTATCTGCCATCTTTCTAGACCTATAAAAAGCTTTTGATATGGTCTCTCATTCCAAACTAATAGATGTACTAATTGAACTATCCTTCTCACCATCTGCCACAGCTTGGTTTAATAACTGTTTATCTGGCCATCAACAATCTGTTATATGGCAAGGTGACCTATCTCCACACCTTCCTTTATCCATTGGTGTCCCCAAGGATCTGTTTTAGTCCCTGTCCTTTTCTCCTTCTTTACTAATAATCTACACACAGCTACTCCACATGGTTCTATAATATGGTATACAGATGATTCAACACTTATCTGTGCTGCTACTTCTCTATCAAAGCTTTTCATTCTCAAACACATGAATCTTTTCACTTCCATTGAAATATGGTTAGCCAATGCCCATCTAATCCTGAACCCAAACAAAACTAAATTATTACTCTTCCAACCTAACAAGACATCTATCACATGCTCACCATTTAACATAATAACCAAAGACAACACTGTCATCTCCCCAGCAACCCATACAAAGCATCTTGGAGAGGAAATAGGCAATAACCTAAAATTTGACTTACATGTCTCCCTAACAATAAAAAAAATCCTTGGAAACTTGGAAATCTATATAGGCACGAAAGGTTCCTCACCAAAATGGCAAAAATTACATTAGCATAAATCTATCTGCTCTTCACTCTGCTATATGCCACTCCAATTTTAACTAATCTTAGGAAAACTGACTTATCTAGGCTAAAAGCATGTTATAATAAAATTGCTAAGTTTGCATCTGACTGCCCATATAGAACACATTGATAAATGTGCAAAAGCAACATTTAAAGCAGGAAAACCGCAACACCAGGAAAACATCAGTTTGGGACAAGAATGTCACACAGAACTTGAGCAAGAAGGAGTGCATAAATATTTGGGAATTGATGAAGTCCCAACAATAAAACATGAACAAATGTGAATAAAACTTAGTAAGGAATACTTCAGAAGACTTAAATTAATCCTGAAAACAGCACTGACATCTAGAAACAAAATCCAGGCTATAAACCAATTTACTCTTCCTGTCCTAACTTACAGTTTTGGAATGATTAACTGGCCCCAAAACATGTTGGACAGATTAGATAGGAAAACAAGAAGTATGCTTCATGCTCCCCAAATTATTTATAAAAATCAGTGCATACCAAGATTATATTTTCCCCATTCCAAAGGAGGTATGGGGCTCCTTGAAACTGATTATATGTATAGATCTGCAATTGTGGGACTCCACTCATATCTGCTGACCTCACAAGACCCAAAAGTAGTGAAAGTTTTGAAACATGAGGAGAATAAATCTAAGATGACATCTCTGCTTACTCTAGCAGAAGCATATCGGCATCAAATAGGAATGGAAATCAAACCAGAAGTATATAAAAACCAGGCAGCAACTGAATCTGCCAAAAAAACAAAATAAAGAATATAAGGTGAAGGACCAGATGAGAAGGCAAGAAATGTAGAAAAAGCATTAATATAGTTGCAACTATAGAAAACTTCTGGAAGTACCTCATGTTGATCAGGAACGAATGCAGGAATGGTTGAGGAGAGGCAAATTCAAACCAAGAGATAAAAGGTTAATATTGGCAGTTCAAGACAGTGGGCTATGTACACATTGGTTTACAAAGTCCATTGAACATGTGGGAGAAACAGACAAATGTAGGTTTTGTAAAACCAAATAATTGGAAACAGTCACACACCTCATTGCTGGTTGTGACATAATAATGGCACAAGGATTGTATACTGAAAGGTATAATAATCTGGCAAGATTGCTGTACTGGGAATTGTGCAAACATTCTGGTACTGAAGTGGCTGAAAAACACTGGAAACATGAGCCACAAAGCATCACAGAAAATGAAGATGTCATCTACATCCCATGGGATCACCCATTACCAACAATTTAAAAGACAGATGCTAGAAAACTGGATATAGTGGTCCAAGAAAAGAAGACAAAAGTAGCATTGCTCATTAAAATTGTCAGAAACACAAAGTTACAAAATATCAGGATTTGCAGGCAGAAATGAGAGCAATGTGGAAGAAAAATACCCAAACATTTCCAATAGTAGTAGGAGCAACAGGTCTTATAAAAAAAGAGTCTACAGTTGTATTTAGATATACTACCAATCCATGTAACTCTGTACAAATTGCAGAAGGAATCATTACTGGGCACATTGCGGGTGCTGTGAAGAGCACTACTGGCTGAAATCAAGGAGTGAAACAATATTAATTTCATGAACTTTAATCGTACACATCACATCATTGTACAGCTTTAAGGATACTAGACTGGCTTGAACTTCCCAACATTATTCCTTACAACCAACTCTTTCTAACTCACAAAATTGTAACACAACCAACAAGAATCCCTGCACTACAAAATCTCGTCCTTCCTTACAGTTCTAGCAGACCACTTTGCTCTAACAATAAGAACTTACTCACCATCTCCAAGGCCAACAACATTGCAGGAGAATCTTTATTTTCCACCTATATATCTCATACATGGAACTTCCTTCCTAACTCCATTCTCTCAATCTCGTCCACTAACCACTTTAAGCCATCACTTAAAGCTTATCTAAAAAATAAGTTGCTATATTCCTGTACTAACCTTTTATGAATGCTCTGATACATTACAGTGTACCCCAACCATATTCAACTTCTTCCCCTGTGTTTAATTTTTTATTCCTACCAGTCTGTTTTAACCTTATATCTTGACATAAGTCGTACTTTACAAATAGTAATAGCTATATTCATAGCCTAGGTTTTGTTGTCATGATGTAACAGATTTGTATTTTCTTATATATATTACATTTGTTTACTTTATACTTTATTGATTATTGTAATTTATGCATTAAAAGTTACTGTTACTCATGGAGCTTTTCTCCCCGGGCCTAAGCTGAAAAAGGACCTGCATCCAGTTGGACTTTCCCCGTAAACAAATGTTAAATAAAATAAAATAAATAAATAATAAATAAAATAAAATAATGAATCTATGGAATCAAACTCTTCTCTTATTATTTTATAAATTATTGATATATATGATTTATTCTTATTTGAGTTACTGCTGAGTCTCAAAAAAAACCTCAAGTATCTTTGGAATATGTTTTGTTTGAAAATCCATGGAGATTTTGATTTTATTACTAATATATTTTTATAAGATTGTATAGTCAACAAATTAATATTTTCTAAACAATGTCTTGAAAGAAAATCTGTATTATGTGATTTATTTCAGATTAAGAATTGATGCCAAAAGATTAAATTTGCATCTAACTATCTAAGGTCTAGCATTTTCTTTATATTAAAATTTCCCAAATAACCCACAATATTTGATATAGGGAGCAATAAAAAAACTATAAATCTTTAATTATATAATTAGAATTCATGAATCTTTTAAAATGTGTAAGGCTGAAATTAGTGAAGGGAGAGGAATAGCATTTTTTTCTTTTCATTTAAACATAAGACTTTCAAGATCCAGCAAAATTAATTCCAGCAAAATTAATTAATTCCAAATTTAGAGAAAGATTCTACAACATAGCTGTTATTATTTATTAATCTTTCATGAATGTATTTCCAAGTTGATTGGTAAGAGGAATTTAACCATAGTGATATTACATTAAGAATTATGGATTTGGCATATAATTCAACATTTGGAAAACTTAATCCACCTTCTTGCCAACTTTCAACATGTCGATCAAAGGATGTTCTTGGTTATTGGGGAACCAGAGAAAATTAAGAAGAACAGAATTTAATTTCTTAAAGATTTTTAGGAGGGAGAAAAAATAGTGAATGTAGATAGAAAAGCAGTTGTGGCAGGCTTATCTTTTTTTGTTAAAATAAGTCTATTTTCTACTGTAAAAAAATGTTCTGATTAATAATTATTTTAGTAACAGTAACTATTAAATTACTATACTTTACTGTTATTGAGTCTTTTTACATTAGATTTAATTATAATTCCAAGATAATTTGTGAATTGTCCCAAATAAAATTATTATAGTTTCTTAAATAATTAACTTTTTTATGAATAAGTAAATTTTATGTTTTATTGAGTCTATACCAGTTTATTGAATAGTCTATTCAGTGAATGACTGTTTGCTGAACCCACAAGTGAAACATCATTTTAATGAATGATCATTTCACTGACTTTTTCAGAGGGAAAGTAAGTAGTTGACCATCATTGTGAATTTGTCTCTTTCCCACTGTAGAATGATCTCAGAGTTGGTTTATTTAGTTGGGGTGGGGGTGCAACCCCCACATTGGGGGTGTTGGGGAAACGCTCCCCCAGTTCGCTGAGTTTTAAAATGTGTAGTGTTTGTTATGGTCAGTAGCTGACCTACTAGTATTTTTCCCTGTGAAAACATTTGTTGACGCTATTAAAATGAGGTTTCAGTTAAGCGGGTTCGATGAGCAGTTATTCTCTGAATAGACTATTCGACAAATTGATATAGACCTGTTTTATCAAGGTTAAACATTAAACCTGTCACTTTTTCAAAGTATTTAATAAACTTAGTTAAATTTTCTATTGAAGCTTCAACATCCCCACTTGTTATGAAAATGCCATCTGCAAATTACTGATTTTTACAGGAATAACTGTCAACCATCAGGAATCTCTGAATTTTGCTATTAGATCTAATAAAGTTTATAAAAGGTTCAATTGCTAGGGCATATAATAGAGATGACAAGGGATAGCCCTGTTTTTTTGCCTTGAAAGGGCTAGAAAGAAAAGAGCTGATTTTAATAAAACAGAATGAGTTACTATATAGATTAGTTACAATATGTATAAAATCTAGGAAAAATTCATATTGTTTAAATGCTTTGAACAAATAATTCCAACTAATAGAATCAAAAGTCTTATTTATATCTAGATTTATTATATTTCTTTTTTGTTTTTATTAGCCAGATCTATTAAAGTATTAAGCCTAATTATGTTATCTGGAACCTTTCTATGTAGTATAAAACCAGCCTGATTATCATTTATTAATCTTGGCATAATAAGGTTCAATCTTTTTTGCAAGAATAGCCATAAATATTTTATAATCAATGTTTAATAATGAAATAGGATGGTAAGAAGAACATAAGTTAGAATCTTTATTTGGTTTCATGATAGGAGATATCAGGGAATATTTCAAGGAGGGGGGATGGTTGACATGTGTTTAACTTATTCCAAAACTGTTAATAGGATATTTAAAATATTATATGGGAATAATTTGCATAATTCCTGGATTATACCATCAAGACCAGTCCAGGGGCTTTATTTGGTTGAAGATTATTAATTTGATATTTTAACTTCTCAAAAGAGAATGACTTATTAATTTTTTATCCTTGTTCTTTGGTTAATTTAAACCTTATATTGCCTTTCAAAACGTCATCAGTTATGATGTTGATTTCTAAATCTGTCTCTTTGTTATTAGTTTCTTCATAATATTTCCTAAAGCATTCTAATATGTCTTTTAAATCAGCCACTGTTTTTTTTATTTTTATCACCTTGTTTGGAAATTGTTTCTTTAATATGATTAGTATTTATTTTTTCTTAGATGTAATGGCAAAACTGTGTAAACTTTTGGGGTTTATTGAGTAAGTTTGTAATTTAAAATTTTCCACATTTAATGATATAATATGGTGAAGTACATCAAGACATTTCTGATTTAACATTTTCAACTCAGAGTTTGTCGATTTGTCATAAGGTTTTAAACTGGATTTCAATTTATCTATAATAGACTGGAAAGAAATCAGCTTCTTATCCTACTCTATTTTTTACTTATGTACCAATTTTTATTCTTCCATATAGATAAGCTTTTAAAACATCACAGAGAATTACTTCTGAAACTTCTCCATTATTATTAATTTCACTGCATTGATCTATTTCTTTTAGACACTATTCCTTAAAGTCTTTTAAGTTTACTACATAAGCAGGGATTCTCTGATAATAAATCAAATTACTTGGTTTTAATGTTAACATAAATGTAATAACATTGTGGTCCGATAAAGTACATGAAGTTATCAATACATCTTCAATTTTAGTAAATAAACTACTGGAAGTAAAAACTTTATCAGTGTTTTTCTGGGCCCAAATCTATAAGAATAATGTGCAAAGTCAAGAAGATTAGTTGATTTAATGTCATAGGTGACTCTCAAATGTTGAGAATTAATATAATTATCTAAGTGTTTAGCTACTGAGGATAGCTTAGAAACCTTATCAGTAGTTGTGTCTTTAGTATAAAGAATACAGTTAAAATCTGCAATAATCAATTCACCTGTTGTATATAAGGTTATACTATCTAAATATTTATTAGCAACTTTGGTTCCAATTCCAGGAATCCAGTAAGAATTCATAAAAAATATATACTTTTTTTGTCAATTTCTACTACTACTAAACCCAACATGACATTTTTATCTGACTAAGTATTTAAGATTTTAGACATATTAATGAATTTCTCCAAAGAATAAGAGTGCCTCTCTTTTTTTATTTAAAATGAGAGCTCACATGAGTTGAATAATCTTTTAACATCAATCTAAATCTTTAAATGCCAAATGTGTTTCTTGTATGAAAATTATGCAGACTTTATGCAATTTTAAATATTTGTTTAACCTACTCCTCTTCAATTGATTATTAAGACCATTAATGTTTAATAAGAGACAATTATATGTTGTTTTTTATAACAGCATGTAAATCCACTGATTTAGGATGATTTTGCTTAAAATATAACTAAGTACTAATAAATGGTGTTATGGACAAATACAAAAAAAAAAAAAAAAAAGCAAAATTTCTAACTTATATACAGTCACACCACCCATCATGGAACAAAAATTCCCTGATTTGATTACATAATCATATAAATCACACACTAACTTACCCATCCCAATGTCACCAAGCTAAACAGCTGCTACTGCTTCTTAATTTAAAACAATATTATTAATTAGGACTATTTAGAGAATGCTCAAGTCATGTTTAAAGGAAAAACAATAAAAATATTAATTTGAGACATTAATATTTAAGATAATAGAAATATAAAGCTGGGAATGTTAGTAATAAAGAATGATATTATATATTTCTGAATATATCAAAATATCCCAGAAATAATGCATTTCAAATTTCTCTATTTGCTCAAAATATTGTATATAGTCATTTCTTCTAATTAATCCTGCTATAGAAAATACTATAAATAGCCTAGTATTTAAGCATTTATATGGAGGAAATAAGTAAAACTGGTAACACCTATAACACATCAACCTACTGACATCATAACAACAATACATAACAAGATCACATATCATATAACTTTTAAAACTCATTTACTAACATGGGTGAAAAGGTGAAAGTAATAGAATATGAAAGTATAATTTAAATGTGCTACAATTTAAAATTACATATCTGTGTATATTGTATATGCTTATCTATGCATAATATATTTATATGGATGTGCATATATATAATTGTGTGTATGTGTTTGTAAATTATGAGTAGGTGCTTGATATGTATATTAACAGTTAAGAGAGTGAATATTTTCTATGTATCTATGCATGAGAGTAAATATACAAATGACTGAGTGTTATAAGTAAATATTTGTTTGTATTATGAAGGTATGTATGTTACTATCAATACATCTAGTACTTAGAATGTATATTTAACATCTAACTTCTGTACATGAAGCATTCTTTTATGATTATATTTTAAGTATCCTTTACTTACAAATTTGCTTATAGTACTTTTCATTGCCATATTCTGAAATATGCGAATCAAGTTTTTGTATTCATCATACCAATGGAAAATGAAAAATATGCTTGAAATTATTTAAAAGTCAGTTTAGTATAAAATAAAATTACATATTTCATTAACAAATGTAGAACATTTTTGAAGAGTTAAATCTGCTCATTAATATTATTTTCCAATGATTAGTGAAGTAACTCTGAGTAATTAAGGCAACAGATATTGAGCAGGTTGAAGTGTTTTAAGCATCTTCTCCTCTAAACTGTATCATATAGCACAGAAGACAGCGTATATCAAAGTATAACTACAGTAATGTATATAAATGCTGTTATATGTAAATTAATATCTATAGAGAAGTCAAATAAATATATTTCTCTCAGAACAAGTTTATAATCACTGCTAATATTTCCAATCAAATGTCTGTAAAAATCATTTTGTACAAAAAACAATTTTATAGCAACCAGTGTGCAGAGGTGTGAACCATATTTTATCTCATATAAGATATGCTAGCTTCCTGCATGCTTATCTTTTGCATTTTAGTAATGAATTGTTCCGTGTTTAACCTTACAGTTTTGTTGCATTGCACAGCTCTTTTTGGGGATCACATCAGGTGTTAGATTTCACAATTGTATTTCAGGGAAAGCATTAGGAGAACTGTGTACTGAAGTAATACCAAAAGGTTATGGGGGTATTTAGCTGTTGTAGGTAGTTGGTTATACCTTGTGTAAATGCATCTGTAGACCCCTTACTTATGAATAAACAAATGTAGGCTGTGTAAATATGTATTTCAATTTGAGTGTGTTTTTGCATGTGGATGACCTTATGTATATAGAATTGCAATGTAGCATCATTTACTTAAGTACGGATGTTTAATCTGTATCTTACCAACTTTCAGATGGTTAATAGCTTTCTATAACAATATTTTAATACACTGCCAGATATTATGTATGGCACATATCATTCTCTGTTTACTATGCTATCAGCTTCATTCACATTAAGCATTTGTAAGTATTCTGTATTCCACCAGCATTCTTGATGCTTAACTACTTCTTTGTATTATATCTCAGGTCTTCCATTATCCATGGATCATCCATTGTCTATGTGTTTGTTATATTTTTTATGAACCAAACACCTTAATAATGTGTGATTTCAACTACCCCACCATTAACTGGGAAAACTACTCATGTACTAACTCCTTCACACAATGCTTTCTGGAATTCATAAACTTCAATGCCCTGGATCAACTTATCTGCACCCCCACCAGGGGCAACAATATCCTAGACCTAGTCATTACCAACATGAGTGACCGGTGTTCCACACCTGAAGTCAACTCCTTGTTGGTCCGATCCAACCATAAGTTAATCACCCTTGATATCCACATCTCGCCACCACTCCCCATTAAGGAAACCATGGTAAACAATTTCTCCAACGCCAACTTCATGCTTCTCAAGACAAAAGTGGTGAACTTTATGACACCCATGCAGATGGACAATACAGTTACAACTGCTGAATCCTACACAAATACACTCTATAAGCACTTACACAAGTGCATGGATCGTGCTATCCCAAACAGAACCAAGATGCTATCCTCCAAAAAAAGGAAAACAATCTGGTGGTCCCCTGCCATAAACAAACTGTACAACATAAGGAAGAAATTGTTGCAAAAGAGAGTAAAATCCCATGAGTGGAGGAGCTCCCTGGTCACCCTCATTAAGAAGCTGGGATCCCTTATAAGATCTTCCAAAGCTAGCTACAAAAACAAAATTGCCACTGATTCTAAGGACAACCACAAAGCATTCTATAGCTATGTCAAGAATCTCAATGGCAACACCCAGATCTGCTCTGAGTTACAGCACAACAGAACGAAAATTACAGAACCAACTGATACTGCCAACATCCTAGCAGACAGGTTCAGTGCTAACTTTACCCCCCCACCCCTTAAAAGGCCCATATCTATACAGGAAGAATGCAGAGTCCCTATAATCACAACTATGCAGTTAAAAGCTGCACTCTCTAAAGCTAAAAACACAGCATCCATGGGACAGGACAATATCCCAGGCTGCATTTTACATGAACTTCAGAACGAACTGGCTCCCCACCTAAGCACCATGTTCAATCATAGCCTCACATCAGGCTTTGTGCTCACTGAATGGTGTACAGCAACAGTTATGCCACTCCACAAAGGGGGAGCCACCACTGATCCCGGGACCTATTGCCTTATTAGCCTGATGAGCCTGGTTTGCAAGGCCATGGAACGTATCATCATGGAACTCATAAACAAAGACATTGGTAACCTCCAAACTCTGGATCCCACCCAGTTCAGGTCTGTGAAAGGCTGATCATGCCTCTTGAACCTGATCGACTTTTTTGAGGCAGTCACCAAAGCTGTAGATGAGGGTAAGGTGGTTCAAACAGCCTATTTTAACCTTGCCAAGGCTTTTGATACCATCCCTCATTCTGAATTATAGTTAAACTCACTAAACTAGGTATAAACCCCTACATCACAAGATGGGTTGCTAACTGGCTCACTGACAGAACCCACACTGTAAAAGTTGCACACTCCAAATCTGACCTCAACCCAGTGACAAGTGGAGTACCACAGGGTTCAGTCCTGGGACCTCTCCTGTTTGGTATCTATTTCTCTGAAGTACAGGCTAACACAGAAGGCCTCTGGCTGATGAAGTTTGCAGATGACTGCAAACTAGGAGCCATAGTTGAGTCCCTAAATGATGTGGAAATCCTACAAAAGGGCCTCACTGAGACAGATGCCTGATATCAGAGCCATGGCCTCAAACTCAATGCCAAAAAGTGCACTGTCATCCCCTTTGGTAAAAACTCTGTACCCATGAACTACTACACAGACAGCAGTCTACTTAACACCAAATGTGTGATAAGAGATCTTGAGACCCAGGTGGACAGTAGTCTGTCCTTTGATAGTCACATTGCCACAGTAGTCAAGAAGTCCTTCTACATGGCACACCTCATCATAAAAGGGTTCTCATCCAGAAAAAAAGAGGTCATTGTTCCCCTCTACTAGACACTCATTAGACCCATTATAGAGTACAATGCCCCTTTTGGAATGTACCCCACAAGACATCTGCAGCAGCTGGAAAGGCCACAGAATTACCTCACAAAGATGATTACTGGCCTCAAACAGATGTCCTACACTGACCGTCTCAAAAAACTCCAGCTTTACTCCGTAGCATATCGCCTACTCTGAGGTGATCTCTGCCTAACATATAAAGCTATGTCAAACCAAGAGCTGTTGGACATGCTACACCTAAAGAAATCCCAATCCCTCCGAGCTACACGCTCTAGGGACCTAAACCTTGTCACCACAATAAACAGGACATGCTGGAGGGATAGATTCCTGTCCCAGAGACTTCCCATACTCTGGAACAGGCTACCCATCTATGTCAAGCAAAGTTCTTCCACTAGCACTCTTCAAAAAATATCTTGATGAGTGGATGGGAAATAGGAAATACACCCCAGGGATCACTTCTGTGTCTCTGCTTGACAGTGGCACAGGAAAATAACTTTCTTGTGTGGCATAAGCCAGGGAACCTTGTTGGCTAGACTTACGTAGGCCGTCCATCCGATAGCCTAGTACCAACCTATGAACCTATGAAATTAAACCTTTAGGTGTGACACCGTCTGTTGCAAGAAGCAGATCAGTTATTTTACTTATTTGATCTTATTTAATGAAACAATCTGTTCTTGTGAAGAATCTGTATTCAGAGGGAGCCCAGGTAGAAAATTCCAGGTAGCCCTTGAACAATGCAAAAGTTAATAAATGTCAGAAATATAAGATATAGCTAGCAAGAAGTTAATGGTTTGTACTTGCATAAATGAAATATGGATATGAAACAATATAATAGATAATTGAGAATAATGGATCCGTTAAGGAAAGTAATCTCTTAAATATCAGAACTCACAATGCCAAGTCCTGAAATGTTTAGACTGAATAATCAAAAATCTAGTCTGACAATGTGTAAATATTTGTGTGTATAATATAACAGACAGCTTGTTACAGAAACAGAGAAACTATAGAGGAAATTCCATTACTGTAATAGGTACTTCTTTGTTTATCAGAAGTATTCTGCATAGCAGTAACTGTCAAATTCATTTTTTTATTTTATTTTTATTTTACATTTGTTGACCGGGCTAGTCTAACTGGATACATGTCCATTTTCAGTAGAGGCCCGGGGAAATAAGCTCAAAAATTAAGCTAATGTAACAGGAGTAAAAAAGAAAAAAGAAAAGAAAACATAAAAACTAAAACATTAAATACATTATTGCTGTAGGCTAACATTGTAGAAACTAACATCAAAAGAATCATGTGTACAAGTTTTAGCAATACAATAGTTTGAGAAGCAATCATTATTATTAAAGTTATATTATTTTTTTCAGCTTCCTTCATGGCACATTAATACTAGTAATATTGTTTTAAATGGGCATTTTCATCACTATAAATGACATATTCCACTGTACTGTGATGATCTGCTGCATGAGTATATTATATTTGCACTGTACTTATATAAAGGATACAACTTTGAAGCTTGTAGTACAGTTAATCTTTTGTCTGGAGAGGCCTACTGTTTCTTTGTGGGAGGGAGTTTCAGTTTGGTCTGACCTAGCTAGAGTTACTGCTACAGGGCTCTGTTTTTTGATTGGATAATTTGGCTAGTTCCTGTTTATTTGCCTTAAAGGAAGTGTGTCAAGATTCGCTGTAGCTCTCATTGTTTTGATTTAGCTGGTAGGTCAGGTGATCTTATTGTTTACATTCAGACCACTTTTAGTGTGATTGCTCAGGTTTCAGTACCTTGGGGGAAGAGTAATTTGCACTTAGGAATTGCTAACAGTTTCCTTTGTGTGTTCCTTTTATTTACAGCCACATAGTGTTAGGAAAGCATTATCACTTCACTTAGAAATATAGTGAAGTAGTGCTCATATGTGCTATTTAGGTTCATAGGTTCATAGGTAGGTACTAGGCTATCTGCCCAAGGGCATTTATAAGCCTAGCCAGAGTGTGTTGTCTTTCGCTGCCCCATTGATTAATTAACTGATCCTCTGTCAAGCAGAGCCAATGAAGTGATCCCAGGGGTGTATTTTCTGTTACCTATCCACTCGTCAAGGTTTCTCTTTGAGACTGCTAGTGAGGGGCTATTCTTTTTTTTTTTTTCTTTGTATCTAAGTGGTTCAGTCTTTTACTGTGCAGGCAGACAGAGAAGTGGATTATTTGTAATACTCTCTGCAAAATAGATGTTCAGTTGCTTGGGTTTACTGCTGATGTAAATAGATGCAGTGGATGCATTTTATGATATGGTATGGTGCCAGGGTTGCCAGCACCCCAGGTAGGGACAAAAAAAAAGAAGAAGGTCTCTCACGGCAAGTGAAGACCAAAAAAAAAAAAAAGGTCTTTAATGTGGAACAGAGTTCCACATTAAAGAACTGAGCTCACTCAGTAGCTCTGCACTAAACACGGAGCTTCTCGTGTTTAATGCATTGCAGTTCCGCATTCAACACAAGTAGCTCCGTTAACTGAATCAAATTCACTGGCCTGTCCAACAATATAAAACAAATGCAGCCCCTCACGAGCTGTAACAGTCCCAGTAAAATAAAGATGCACTGGCACACTTTAGCGTTGAATAATAAAATTCCTTCTTTAATACGAACTGTTAAAACAAAATAGCTTCACAAACTGGTTGAGCGCTTTCATCTACTCCTGTAGATTTCCTCAGAACCATTTGAAAGTGCTTAATTACATATTATATAGTCTCCTTTCTCCAATAGCATCATCACATTAATTAGTTGAAAATAATTAATGACTAACCATGTAAAGCTGTTTAAAGTGCACATTGCTAGATTCCCTCAGAAATGTTCCTTCCCTCTAGTAACTTATTTTTTAAAATCCTTGTGTATGTCTGTATTGTTTTGAACATACATTCATATTCACATGTCATATGTACATTACATTATAAAATTATTGACTATTAAAACCTCATTAAGCTAAAAACTGTAAAAAATATATAAAAAAAGCTTCAGAGTGAATAGCTGCTTTAACATCACATTTTTGTGTTTTTATGTTGTCATAAACACCTTAATAAGAGAAATATCCTAGATAACACTTTACTTTTTGTCCAACATGGGTTTTATAGATATGGTATCATTAAGCCCTGGGCTTTCTGATGCATTCAATTTTATTTGCCAACGTGTCTCCTTTTCCATTAGTTTTTTCTTTGTGTTCCCTCCCCTTGGATTCTCTAGTATGTGTTCTAGTATACCAAACTCAAACATCTTACATTCATCATGAGCTTCACAATATCTCCATAATGCATTATTTCCATCTTGTTTTCTTATCTTATAACAGTGCTCATAAATTATGTTATTATGTAGGAATGACCACACGGTGTTTGAAAAAATGTTTATATATTTTTTACAGTTTTTAGCTTTATGAGGTTTTAATAGTCAATAATTTTAATAAGTTGTTTAGTCATGAATA